>NC_135739.1:1245000-1300000 GCF_041903045.1 Epinephelus lanceolatus
AAGGATACAAATCTACAGTAAACATCATTTAACACCTACAGTTACAGCAGGAAGTCTTGTCTTCTTTCTATTATTCTAACAGTTTCTTCTTCTTTCTTATAACTTGTGTTTGTTTTTTCAGTGTGTTGGTTTTGTTATTACGTCCTCCCTGTGTGCACGTGTGTTGAGGCCCTTTTATCCTTTTCATAAAATATATCAATAAGAATAACCTGCCGCTGAAAAGAAAATGTCACAATGAAATAAATCACCGACTGTCAGTAAACACATCATGAGTCCACAGAGTCATGGAGACTTTGTGACGGAGTCGTTTTTACACATCGAACCTGACAGATTTCCTGTTTCACACTCTGATGACGGCTGTGAAGTTTCACTTTAGAACGTGACGCTGGAAGCTTCTCAACCTGTTTGAACTTTAACTGCACACTTCACTGAGGCTCTGACACGTTCTGTTATTTTAGGTTCAACTCGTGCAGCTCAGGGACGCCTTCAGAGTGCATGTGAACGGGGCCAAACATCAGATGAAATGATCAGCAGGTAGAGATAAGGTCGTTTTTGATGAAGAAACATCCTCATCTGGAGACCTGCGTTCAGTCTCGTGACCAAAACTGATCTGAAGATCAATCATTTTTTAATAAATGACAACTTAGCCGGTAACTTTGAGGTATTTGTACTTTACCTGAGTATTTCCACGTTGTACTTCTTCTCCACTACATCTCAGAGGGAAACACTGCAGTTTTTTTTTATCATCCTCTGAGTGTTAGTATTTTGATGCTGATACTTTTGTACTTTTACTTAAGTAAGATTTTAAATGCAGGACTTTTACTTGTAACAGAGTACTGTGTTATCACTACTTTAACTTAAAGCTCCAGTGTGTCAGATTCAGTGTCGTCTGTCAGTGAGGATTACAGATTACAGATTACAGATTACAACCAGCTGAAACTTCTCCTGGCTGACCAACATTTTGGAGACAGGAAACTGGTGTCACAGACGGTGAGGTGGAGCCTGACTGTAGAAATTGCTGAATGTGTTTTTGGCGCACGCCATTTTTGTCTTTTATCTGTCCGTATATTTTCAGTCTGGATCCTACACACTGTTTTATAAACGAGACCCAGCTGATTTAAACCGGTAAAAACATTGAATAAAGATGTTTCATGTCACAAAAATCAGTGTTTGACTGACACTGTTTGTTGCAACGGCACTGCTGACTATGAACACATGAATGTCCCAATCTAGAGTCAGAGTTTGGTTTGTCCATTCTGGGCTGCTGTAGAAACATGGCAGTGCAACATGGTGATCTCTGTAAGCAAGGCAAGGCAATGTTATTTATATAGCACTATTCATACACAAGGCAATTCAATGTGCTTTACAAGAGAAATACATTAAAATAAAACATTAAAGGAACAACAGATCATTAAAAACAAAAGCTAAAAGCAGGACAATAAATAGTTAAAACAGTGCAGAAAATGCATTTAAAAACCAAACATAAAGCAGACAAATATAAAAACAATAGCTACAGATTATCCTAACAATAAGCTACATATCTAGTTCACTGGTAAGCTGCAGTAAATAGTAATGTTTTAAGCCCTGATTTAAATGAGTTGACAGTTTCAGCCGACCTCAGATATTCTGGAAGTTTGTTCCACAGGCGGGGAGCATAGAAACTAAAGGCTGCTTCACCTTGTTTGGTTTTGATCCTGGGAACACTGAGTAAACCTGTTCCAGATGATCTGAGGGGTCTGGATGCTTCATAACGTACAAATATATCAGAGATGTATTTAGGCCCGAGACCATTTAGTGCTTAAGTAACAAGATTTTAAAGTCTATCCTTTGACACACAGGAAGCCAGTGCAGTGACATAAGCACTGGTGTGATGTGCTCCACTCTCTTGGTGTTGGTGAGGACTCTGGCAGCAGCGTTCTGGACGAGCTGCAGTTGTCTGATTGATTTTTTACTCAGGCCTGTGAAGACACCGTTACAATAGTCCAGCCTGCTGAAAATGAAAGCATGAACAAGTTTTTCTGTATCTTGTTTAGACAGAAATTCTTTTATTCTTGCTATGTTTTTAAGGTGGTAGTAGGCTGATTTAGTCATTGTCTTAATGTGACTATTGAAATTTAGGTCTGAGTCCAGAACTACACCAAGATTTCTGGCTTGATTTGTAGGTTTTAGTGTCATGGCGTCAAGCTGAGCACTGACTATTGATCTTTGTTCTTTGGGGCCAAAAACAACCATCTCAGTTTTGTCTGTGTTTAGTTGTAGAAAATTCTGGCACATCCACGTATTGATTTCGTCAATGCACTTATTTAGCAGATGTAGGGGACTGTAGTCATCTGGTGACACTGTTATGTAAAGTTGTGTGTCATCTGCATAAGTATGGTAGGAGATGTTATGATATTCCATAATCTGAGCAAGAGGGAGCATATAGATGTTGAACAGAAGAGGCCCAAGAATGGACCCTTGAGGAACTCCACATGTAATCTTTGTTTGCACAGATTCATAATTGCCAAGTGACACAAAGAATTCCTGTCATGTAAATAAGATTTAAATCAATTTAGCACAGTGCCAGAAAGTCCCACAAACTTTTCTAGTCTGTCGAGCAGTATGTTATGGTCAACTGTGTCGAATGCAGCACTGAGGTCCAGTAATATCAGAACCGAAATCTTTGATGCATCACTGCTCAGATGAATGTCATTTAAAACTTTTACAAGTGCAGTCTCAGTGCTGTGATGTGCTCGAAATCCAGACTGAAAGGCATCAAAGGAATTGTTTTGCTCCAAGAAGGTGTTGAGTTGCTGAAAAACAACCTTTCAATGATCTTTCCTAAAAATGGTAGGTTTGATATGGGCCTGTAGTTATTTATTACTGAGGCATCCAGATTAGGCTTTTTTAAGAGAGGTTTAGATATAAACAGCTCATTCTGAGGGAACGTGAACACAACCAGTAGATTCTATTTAAACTCGACACACTGGAGATCTGAATGCTTCTTACAACTCTGTTAAACATGTTGCAGCAGTTTGATTACACACACACACACACACACACACACACACACACACACTCCTGCCAGATGACTGAGAGCTGTTTCACACAGAGTGACTGCATGTGTCAATAAAGAAGAAGACGTGTGTCTCATTAATAAACGTTTGTCACTGGAGCTATTAGCCATGTCATTAAGGATCATAATAGATGGTTGTCATGGTAACATAAACATCAACAGTTACGGCACACTGGACTGTACACACTGATCTGAAAACAGTGATGCAGAGTCCGACACATGGATGTCACATGACTTTAATGTGACAGACAGTCTGTCTCTGATCTGATGGAAGGAATGCACCAACCTGCGCTAATCACTTCACACACCCACAGTCGTTTAACATGTGTGTGTGTGTGTGTGTGTGCACGTGTGTGCGCGCAGAGAAAACAGGGAGTGTAAAGACCTGAAACCAGGTCACACCTGCAGGACTGTGTTGATGTTCTTTCCTGCACAGCTTTACTTACTCTTCACTGCAGCATCTTCAGTCCTTCTGTAGTTTAGTTTATGTACAAACACTCAGATCTTTTACTGCACTCAAGGGAAGGTCCTGCATTAGAAACCCAAGCTGAAAGGTGCTGAGTAACTCGGGGGGAATGACAGCTGATTGTTGAGTCTCATGTGTTCACAAAGAGGGTCACACTGGTCTGCAGAAACAGACAGGAAGTCAGCAAAGTAGCAGAATTTACTCAACACATGAAGGAGAATGAGTAAAATATATAATCAGTGCCTCAGATCTGTACGTCTGTCCAGTATCTGGATAAGAGTACTGACCTCCTATCACTGGAGGAAACCTTGGAGTCACAGTAAAGGCTGTGTTAAGACGGACAGGAGGCGCAGTGTGTTCAGGTGATGAGGAGTGTTTGTGCTCATGGAACAAACTGTTTGTTAAATCTGAGACAGAAATGTTCTAAAAGGATCAATCATGAAGTAATACATGATGCGTGTGATGTGTTGAGTCTCTGCTCAGTGATGCTGCTGACCCTCTGTGTGTGTGTGTGTGTGTGTGTGTGTTTGTGTGTGTGCGGTGTGTTCAGTGACTTCAGGAATAGCAGCTTTATTTTAGGAGGAACCAGAAACAGCCCAGTGTGTCACTCCAGCAGCTATTTCTGTTTCAGAGTCCACGTACAGCAAGGAGGCTCCTCACTCTCTTCCCTGCGTCACGTCGCCTTGGAAACAGACAGAGCCTGCCGATTGGACAGGGCGGGCAGGTGGGAGGCCGGAGCCGTGGCCGTCTTTGTATCCGATAAGAAGCGACGGCTACGTAGGGAGATCCTGCTGCCGCGTCACTGACCATGTATGGCTGCTTCAGGATCAGTAGGAAGCATCAGAGAGAGGTGAGTCACAGAGGAGGAGGAGAGAGGAGAGGGGAGAGGGGAGGAGAGGAGGAGGAGGAGGAGGAGAGGGGAGAGGAAGACAGTCAGAGGCAGGAAAAGAGATGAAGGATGAAGCAGTGAGAGGCAGAGATCGCTGCAACATCACAGAAAACAGTTAGATTCACAGAAAGGCTGTGGAGCGTCAGGATTCTGACGCTGAGATCAGGTCACTGAAGGCATCACAGACATGAAGAACACTGACAGTGAATCTGACGTTGAGATCAGGTCACTGAAGGCATCACAGGCACAGAAGGCCAAAACTAACTGAGGTCACCAAACCGGACCCCTTCCTCCCCCGGCTGCACCTTGAGGTCCTGTCCATGAACATCACAAACAGAATCAGAAACAAGGGACGACCTGATGGAGCCCAACACTCACTGAGAACATGTCTGACTTTACGCTGAGTATTCAGACACAGCTCTCACTTTGGTCACACAGGGACCAGATGGCTCGTAGCAGTGACCCTGGTAACCCGTATAGCTGCAGTGCCCCCGATGCAGTCGTCTCATTCTTGGAACCCATCGGCTGTATCTCCGTCTGACTTCCGGCAGACGGCGATACAGCCTCTGGGGGCAGACCCCCGATTTTTTGGCATTCCGGTTTGATTTGGGCGGAGGAGGCGAATTTCCGTTTCCGACTTCCGTTTATATATAAGTAAATATGCTGAACCATTGCGATGGATTCAGAGTTTGCAGTGACACTAATTATGTTCCGCCTCGTTAGTTCACCGCACGGAGCGTTTAACCTGGCAACAACTGCAGCCGGCTCAAACGTGACTGGTCAATATCACGCGGACTACAAACAGCCTACAACCGGAAACCAGGGCTCTTCTTCCTTGTTTCCTTGTTTGCCTACAGACTCTACATTCACTGCATGTAGAGTCTGCATATAGAGACTACAGTCGTCTACACAGCACATGTCGACTGGATGGACAAACTCCAGCAGCCCTGGAGCAGCTCCTGTTGTTTACGGCCTGTGGAGCGGCTGTACTGGTGAATCTTTCTGTAACTTGAGGAAGCAGAGCCTGCGTGTTGTCTTATGTGTAGGTGTTGCTGTGGCGTCACGTTGGGTTGTTCCAGACGCTGTAAATGTGGCTGCAGACGCTGAGCTCCTGTTCATGTTTACTGTTCCACCTCCACCCAGTGTCTGCTCTCTCCTCCAGCCCTCTCCTTCAGCTCGTCCTCCAGTTTTTCCAGACCAAAATAAAAAACCACAACCTGGAGGCTTCGTTTGTATTCTGGCCCTCGGAGGCTCCTGTAAATGTCATTACACATCCAGAGAGAACTTGATATTATTTATGTCTGTATTTAAAACAGTGAGGTGAATCTGTTGTGTGTGCACTTTGCAACATGAACATAAACACATATAATAACAGATTTATAACAGACTGTCATGTTGTTATGAGAAGATCTGAGTGTTTATTAATATGTAAGTTAATAAGTGAAACTCCTCCTGTTGACGGACAGATGTTAAAGTCGTCTGCTGCTGCTGATAAAAGAGTCAAACAGCTGGAAGAAGATGAGATGTGACTCCACAGAAGACGTTAGAACAAATACTGAACATTAATAAACATATAAACGTCCTTTTATCTGTCAGAACCCTGTGACAGCCTTTTTTATTGATTAACTGATGACTTTTTTCAGAGACATTAAACAAAGAGAAGTTAGAACAGAGCTGAATCTTTCAGTGCGACAGCAGCTGAGCTGATCCAGAGTCAGTCAGAGAACAGGGAGCTTTTTCTTCCTCAAACTGTCTGAGCTATAAATATCTTCTCTGGACGCCGATGGTTATTTTTATCCCAGCTGAGGCTAAATTTACCGAGCTGGGCGTCTCCTCCACCCGTCCCACCGCAGAGTAACCCCCACCCCTCCTCCCTCGACTCTCTGCTGTGTTCAGGAGCCAAACCAGAGAGCTGAGGCCACGCTGTGTTTCTGTGTGAGTCAGAAAAAAATGGGTCAGACAGAAGAAGAAAACCTTAATTTACTCAGAGGAGAGCCATCTCTGAAATGTTAAAGGTAACAAAGGCCTCCTTAACCCTTTGAAACCTGAGAGTCAAAAACATGAAATAAAGAAGAAATTACCCAAAAAATGTTTGCAAGAAATTAGTAAAAAGAGAAAATAAAAAAGAGAATTAGTAAATGAAGAAAGAAAGTCAAAATAAACAAATTCATAGCTAAAAAATAATTGTGTACTATTATTTAAATATATAATAATAATAATAATAATAATAATAATAATAATAATTAGAAATATAATTTTTCCTTAGTTTTTAAAAAATATTAAATTCTAACTTTTTTTTTGCAATTTGTGGGACATTTCTACCAAGTTGCTCATTACATTTTTCCCCCATATTTTCGAACAGAAATGGCACCAAAGTGCTCAGGGGTTCAACGGTTTACATACCTGTGAAAGGTGTCTGAAAGCAGCACAAGAAAAGTGACGACGTTTCAAAGGGTTAAATAACCTCTTATCATTTGACTGCTTTCTGATTTTCTGAAAGAATATGTCAGAGACAAAGTGAACATCTTATTTCTCAGTTTAATGGTTCATTAAGAAGAACTGTATCTTTGGATAAATCTCTTGACATTAAAACAACACAATTAATAATGCAAATCTGCACAAAAAACATCAGAAAGCCCTTAATTATTAGAAAATCCTTAAGTGATGACGATAAACCCCTTAAATAACTGCAGCTCTGCACTTAATGTGCAGATGTGGCTTTTTAATGGAGCTGAATTTAATGGAGAAATTAAAGAGAGAGAACTTTCAGATGGGAAACACAGTTTGTGGAGTTTTAATGGTTAAAAGAAAAGAATCTGGTTGGACGTTAAAATAAACCCCCTCTTTAGTCTCTTTTCTCCTCATCTGACTTTTCTTTCTTCAAATCAGAGCTCATCATCACAGAGCCTCCTTTCTCTGCATGCACGAGCCCACAATTACAGACCATGTGCTGAGGTAACCCCCCCACCCACCACCAGCCTAACCCCACCCACCCAAACCACACTTTGATGTCAAACCAAACGTCCCCTCCCTCCCTCCTACTGCTGTTTGTCCTCCAGACCACAAACCAGAGGGACTCTGAGGACTCCAGACCGCCACTGACCCCCTCACCAAGGGGACCTGGAAAAGACCTGGAATAACGGAGGAGGTTTCCATGTAATGACTACGACACAAAGAGTTTGAAGGAGTCTTTCAAAATATGTTTTCACTGAAGTCAGATTCTTTTACAGCAAACAGTTAAAGCCACGATGAACGTGCAGCTCTTTGGGTGAAACTGTGACGTTCTCTACATCTAAATAAGAAAGGTTTCAATTTGAATAATAAACTTGAGTGGAAACGTCACAGTGTGGATAAAAAACAAGTTAAATGTGTTAAAATATGTTTCCTGTCTGAGGTGTGAACAACAGTTGTGTGGATAGAAGCAGAAACAGACTGAGTGAATAAATGAAGATGAAGAAGTGTGGAGTGATGAGGAGGCTGTAACCTTCCTCACATTAATGCATGAAACAAACAGAAGAGTTTGTGCTCTGACTGAAGCTCTGTGAATCACCTCGTCTTCCTCTGCAGTGCTTTAATGGCACCGACCAGCTGTTTTCATATTTTATACTAATATTCACACAGCAGGACTCGATGGAAACAAACATTCAGTCGGTTTTCTTTACAACATTTGACAGAAATTTGGATAAAACTTGACTGTTGGTAAAAGTGGCTTCATTATTGTCAGAAACATGATGTCCAGGAGAACATTGAGTTTGTTTAGATATTTGGGTTATTGCAGGAATATATTATTAACTCAATAAATGACGTTCAAACATTTTTAATAAACACTGGAGTTCCACAGGGTTCTGTACTCAGTCCTTTGGTAGTTAAAATAACTAAAAACAGTGTTTTAACTCTGATTCATCATCAGTACCTGCAGCATGTTGTGATGTTGAGATTACAAAAATTAAAACAAATTCAGCCAGTCTTTGTAAATTCTGTGCAACCTTGTGATTTTATTCAATCAGTGCAACTTTACTGCAAATTTGACTTTTTAAAACGGGTCAGATCTCATGTCACTGTAGATCTCTGTGCAGAGTTTTGCTCTGCGGAGCTCTGTAATGGGGACAGAGTCACACACACAGTGACAGGGCTAACTGTTAGCATCAGTCGGCTAACGTTACCCAGTGGTTATTAACAAGTTTAACAACAGTGTCGAGCTGTTTTGGTGTCGGTGTGGGATTAACCAACCCAGTCTCACTCCGAAGTTGCTGAATGTCAGTGCTTGATAAGTGAATGCTGGCGTCAGACACTGACGAAAACAGCTGTTTCATTTTCAGCAGTTTCGTGTCGGTATGATACGCGGCTGGTCGCTCTTATTGTGGAACAGCGCCGACAACAAAGAAAGTTAAGGGGGCAAAAGTCTGAGTAGGGCAGGCAGGAGGGGTGGGGGATGGGTCCAACAACCAAGGACTTTCACCCAGCAGGCTGGTGTTCACTTCCTGTAAGATTGTAAAGCCAAACCCTGTTCTTTTTTCCTAAACCCAACCACGTGTGTGTGTTGGCTAAATGTAACCACATGTGCACCTGTTGTTGAAGGAAAAAAACATCAGTTGGCGGTGTTGTAGCGACGTAATGCTTTTATTTTGAAAGAGACGTGAAGATTCTGTCTGAGCAGCAAAGTATGGTGAGTAGTGATGGGATCTGCCCACTAAGTCACTAAATAAAAAACAAGAAACACATCACAATAGCAGCCTGTGGAACCCTCGACGTACGAACAAAATCTGTTTTTATTCAGACAGTTTCTAAGAAGTCTACAGTTATGAATGTTCACATGTAGCATCAAACCTTTATTGAAAACGAGGACTTTACAACATGAAGACATGACAGAAGCACCACAGCTCACACAGAGTCATGACAGCGTCTTTTCTTTGCTTGCTGAAGATGAAAGGAGCGTCGATCAGACCTCCAGCACTGCTGCCACATGTTGAACATGTAAATCCTGCAGCGACACGTGGATTTCCTCTGTTATAAATCCGCAGTCAGTGAAGGCATCATGCAGACTGTGAAGTATCTTAAACTGTCAGAGAGTTGGAGGAACTCAAAGGTTTCACTATCAGTCTCGACTCTTTTCACTTTCATCATGTAAATCTCAGTTGTTGGGTCTTTCCCTGAACGCTGAGGGGACAAAACCCTGAGGCCACGACCACCTCAGGGGCCCCCCACCTCTCCACCTCCCCCTGAACCCTCCGGCTGTTTGTGGACTGGATATGCAAATAAGATGCAGATTCATCTAATGAGGAACTGAGAATTTTCTGTGGAGACCTGCTGGATGATAAAGAGTCATTGAAGTCATGTACGTAGGTGTCATTCCAGACAGAAGCTCTGACTCGCCTTTTTCACACAGAGATGGCGCTAAAGAGTTCCTTCTTCACACTGTCTTTGTATTTTCACACAGAACCAAATGACGGCGGCATCATGTCGCTGCACTGTGTGATTGTAGACAGCATGTCGGCATCCTGCAGAAAGAATTCATTCACTAGATATAACAAAACTCGACACAAATGTCTAACAGGATAAAATAATGAAGGTCAAAAGGTCAAAGGTCAGCTTGACTGTGACATCATCAGGTTTTAACGTCATATCTCAGGAACAGAAGGGGAGACATTTGGTCAGATACTGAATTGGTGACTCTAATCTTGAAACTGTGCTGATTGTATAGATCTTCTGTGTGTGAAGCATCCATGTTTTCACTGCATAGAAGGGGGGGGGGGGGGGCTGCCCTCTGCAAGGCGCAGCCTGTGGTGACAGTGGTTTGGTGGTTTGTGGTGTGAGGAGGGTCTTCAGGAGCTGCTGGGGTTGGGACGGTGGTGTGGTGATGGGGGGTGGGGGTCTTGTGGTGGTTGAGGGTCTAATTTAGTCTATTTATAGTCTTGTCCGACCAACAGAGGGAAGAATAAGTGATGAAGGGTGGAGCTCAGTGAGGTGATGGCTGTTGGTGGAGCAGACAGCTGCAGTCATGGAAGGTAACTAAGTACATTTACTCGAGTACTGTGAGTACAAATTTGAGGTACTTGTACTTGAGTATTCCAGTTTCTGCAGCGTCACACTCCTCCTCCATCTCTTGTACTTTTTACTGCACTGCATCAGTTCCTTCCTGTCCAGTGAAAAGCATGTATCTCCAGTTTGTGACAAACTGAGGGATGAAGTGTTTCTTTAAGTGTTGAGAGGATTCTCCTTCATCTTGAACTAAATGAACTCTTTAAAAACCCTCTTGGATCAGCTGGAATATGCGTCATCACAAATCTGACAACAGGCTGTTTTTCTGATTCTGTGATTCAGCCATGCAACAAACATATGATGATTTAAAGCCCCGTCTCCTCCAAACCCTTTCAGTCCAGCACCTTTGGAACCAGCAGTAAGCCTTCAGACATGGTACCTAGACCCTCGGTGTGTTCAGACAGTCCTCTTAAATGTGGGCGGGGTTGTTGTCACTCACTGCTCCGTCCAGCACTCGCTGTATTTCCTCATCAGCGGTGACACAGATGGAAGTCTGCACCTGGTTTATCGTCCACAGAACGAGGCTGCACGCCCACATTTTCACAACAAAATAGAACAGGCTGCAGTGAGAGTCTCTCTCCATGGGATATTTAAAAATAGCAGCTTTGTGCATTTAGTCCTTCTCAGGCAAGCTCAGGGGTTTAGTGTTGCTGTAGCCCACAGGAAGTGAGGATTAGAATATATGACCTTCACATAATCCGCTCCAAATTAATCTATATTTTTAAAGTCATTACTAAAAGTGTGTGTCATATAAAAACTAAAGTGATGGTCAAAGTTGTCACAGTGAAATTTAAGGTGTGCTGATGGATTCACGTCATCAACTCATGCATTGAGTAACATTACAAGTTAACGTTCCACCTTAAAAGTTGCCGGCAGTCGGCCCAGTGAATGAAGTTATTTTTTTCTCTTTCATTTTATAGTTGTAGTTTACTGATGTATGAACAGAGGTTACATAAAACCAGAGTGAGCGTCCTCTACTGACCAATCAGACTGCAGGGTTTCTAGCTCCACCTTTTAGTACCAGATCTGTGTGCTAGGTACCCCAACAGAGGGGGGACCAAACATGGGGACGCTAAGGAACGCTTCTGTTGGGACCATCCACAACTTTCACTGTGATCACAGCTGCTGGCTTTGAACTTTGAGCTGGTAACAGTCTGGATGTCCTGGAGGACACAAAGTCCATGATGGACTGGTCAGAGTCCAACTCAGATGAGCTTCAGCTCAGAGAAGTGGGCGGAGCCTGGTAGAGTCTGAACTGTCATTGGCAGATGCAGCGATGTGTTTACTGACAATGGTTTTCCAAAGAGTTCCTGAGCCCATGTAGTAAAATCCTTTATACAGTCATGTTGATTTTTAGAGGCAGTGCAGGCTGAGGGGTCAAAGGTCATGGACATTCAGCCTTGTCCCTTACATGCAAAGGGTTTCTGCAGATTGTCTGAATCTTTTGATGATATTATGGATTATGATTTATTAATTCTTTGCAATGGTTCATTCAGACACAATGTACTGTTGGAATATTTCCCAGCTTTATTATAAGGTGCTGCAGAATGAGTGCATATTCACAAAAAACAAAGTTTATCAGTTTGAAAATTAAATATCTCGTCTCTGGACTGTGTTCAACTGAAATTACGTTAAAAAAATATTTGCAAATTATTGCATTCTGTTCTTCTTTTCATTTCACACAGCGTCTAAACGTTTTGGAATCAGGCTGTATAATGTTGGTCTGCAGGGAAATGCTTTTTGGACTGCAGGAGATTTTTCATGCTGCAATACTGCCAGTGGCCTCTGGGAAAAAGTACGACTGTACGATTTTTCAGGGGGTCAGGTCTGGAGCTGCAGGCTGATCAGACTTCACTGTGTAACGTGGCTTTAGTTTGCTGCTGAGAGCTGCAGCTGCACACACACACACACACACACACACACACACACACACATTGTTGTGAAAGCACACGTGACAAGGCATGTCTGCAGTGGGAAGAAGAAAATGTGCAGATAGCGTGCAGCAGAAAACAGCTCATCCCAAAATATGTCCCAGAACAAACAAGAGCTGATCCCACACCTTACAACACACACACACACACACACACACACACACACTCCCAGCCTCAGTGTGACTCATGCTGGTTTCACTCTGCAGGCTAAAGTCAGAAAACACCCACAGCAGACTTCAGGCTTCGCCCTGCAGCCGACAGACGCAAACACAACGCCACGCCGACCCACACACACACGCAAACGCACACACTTACACATCCCTGAGCCCTGACTCAGACCAGAGCCGGCCTGCTTTAAATAGCCCGGGTCCAAATGTCAGACCAGTCTGACGCCAGATAGAGGGAAGAAGAAGAGGCTGTCAGCGTCAAGCAAACCAACAGAGAGCGGAGGACGTCTGCGTCTCTACGTCTGCGTTTGTACGTCTGCGTCTCTACGTCTGCAGACGCTGCGAAGCTTCAACACTGTTAACTGTCAGAGCTTCATGTCTATAAACACATACCTGCATGTGACTGCAGAACCTGAAGGCAGCGGGACAAGACTTTGGTATCAGAAGCTTTCTGGTCTCAGTTTGTGGTCCGGGTAGTTGCGACCAGTCATGTTTGAGCGGTCTTTGGTTGCCTGTAAGTGAACCGTCCATGTGGAGAGCACAGGCCAAAATGAAATCTGGGAATCCATCAGCTGTCGTCTGAGGACGATTTAGCTTTTTAAAAACTGATCTCGAGTCACACGCAGATGACGTTTAGTCTCTTAACTCTATTCTTGCGTCTGAAGCTGCTAATCGGACTAAAACAGAGGAAGTCTTGACCTCGATATTTGTTATCCAGATATCCACTGGATACACTGGAACCCCTGAAGTCTTGGCTGTTACCCACAGACACTAAATCATCTAAAAGTCTGAACTCAGCTGTCTGTAGTTCAGTTTCTGTAAACGCATGAAGAAACTGTCTCCCAGAAATTATGTTCAAATCGTTCTCTTTTTTTCAACAACATGATAATAAAACCATAAATCTGCTGACATTAATGAGGACGTTTTCATCAGAATGTTTTCCTGCAGTATCATCTGACAGATTAACGATGTTATCATTCCTAATTTATTCAAAGCTAAACTCACCTGGACTCACTTGCTCTTTGTGTTTTCCAACGTCAGCACTTTCACAAAGTGTTTAAAGACACACACTGAAAGCATTGCAACGAGAATGTCTCTTTCTGAACTCATCAAATACAGCCGCTTGGTCAGTGATGTCGGCTTCAGACACTAACGGCAAAAGACACCTTTCATGCTGGTCTGATATACGCTGGACGCTGTCAGTTAGCGACGTAGCCAGACGGAGCCTTGATATGCTGCCAAATGGCGTCAGTGTAAAGTCTCTATAGGGTGCATGGCAGGGGCGGTGGATGGGTCCAACAAACCCCGGACTTTATGCAAGACTGTCTTCATCTAACAACCATCTACTGAGCAGAAACTGTTCACTTCCTGTGAAGACAGAGGTGTATTTTGAAAAGACATGATGCATGTGTAACTGCACAAAAAGGCCCCTGAATACAGAGGTCTGACACCACCCAGAGTGTACCTCTGATATATACAACTTGTTAATAGAGACAGAGATGTTTCTAAATTGAATAACTTTAATCTAAAAGTCAGGAATGGCAACCATGGTTTGAGAGAAGCTATGAAAGAGACCAAGTCAAAAAATAAGATGCAAATATGGGAAATACATGCAATTAGTTTCATTAAATTAAACCGTCACCTTCACACAGTTACCCTCAGGAAAGTCACACACATCCAGATGACATGCAGCACGTCGCAGGGAAAAAGACCCGAAGAACCTTCACCCTGCCAGGACAGAGCAACCCAGCCGTCCTGTTAACTGGTAGAACAATCCCTCGCCATAATATCGAAGCCCCCAGTTGTTTACAAGAATAAGAGACAGACTCTCTCCCCTGTTGCAGCCAACAGCTTGTAAGGTGGTTCAGCCACTGTAACCGAAAAGTAAAGGGGCCAAAAAAAAAAAAAGAAATCAACGATCACTGGAAATAAAACGGACTAGTTAACAAAATCAAACAACACGAGGTGATCAAAGGTCGGCTGTGAGGAATCACTAGCTCCTTTCACACTGCCAGATTTTTGACGAATGTTGGGCCGTTTTGCCGCCAAGCTGCGAGCGTTTAGACACACAGAGCCGGATTGGTGAGTTGATCTGAGGTGCCCAATTTTCCACCTCGTAGGGTAGACATATTGGTGGAACCGAGGCGGCCTTCCACAACGGGAGGGGCTGTTGATGACTTGTGGGAGGAGCTGTTGATGACGCCGCACGTGCGAGCCACTGGCGGTGGATAAACAGGAAACAGCTGATAGCAGGAATTAGCGAGCAGCTAGTAGCAAGAGGGAAACACAAACCTGACAGACACTGTAAAGATGAGCAACTGGGGAGACAAGGAATTGCGCGCCCTCCTTGTCCTCGCAAACGAAGAGGCCATTAACCGTCAGATGACGGGGACGGTGAAGAACGGGCCGACTTACGAGAGAATCGCTGAAGGACTGACCAGCCGCGGCTTCCCTCCCACATCACTGTTTACGTCACACGCTGAGCTACACGTTTTGTTACTTGCTCACGCCCCCCATTGCCCCGAAAAAGGCACATTCTGTATAAACAAAAGTAGGTAGGCGGCATTTTGCTGCACTCCCCGATTTTGTTATTATACTGCCAATGCTGAAAAAAGACTGATTGGGCTTTCCTGCTAATTTGCACAACTCCTGTTTAAAAAGGGCTAGAGACAGGAACAAACTAAGGAACAAAAAAGCCGTGACAAAGGTGCTTGTCTTTCACTACGTGCAGCCAAACTCGATCAGGCAGGGAGACGACACTGTGCTCTTCATGCCTATATAAAAGGCACATATTAATACCCGTGATATCGAGACAATAACCCAAAAAACAAAACAATAGTGTACACTGGAGTCACAAGTCGGCCCCTGTGGTGATCATCCAGCATACACGCACGACCGTACTCAATGACGTGGTGCTGTGCAGGTGTAGAGGAGGAGGAGCTAATGCTATCTCCGGTTAGCTCCAGCCCAACTGCACACAACACCTGCAAAGACGTCTTGTGTGACATATGACTATTGTCACACATGTATACTGTCAGATATTAATACATACTTTCAACATATTGTACCACAGTAGCCAGAACTATAACTATAATATTATTACTTTCATTAATGTTGTTGTAAGCTACTGTCATTACCTGCATCTCTCTCTCTCTCTCTCTCTCTCTCTCTCTCTCTCTCTCTCTCTCTCTCTCTGTCTCATTGTGTCATATGGATTACTGTTAATTTATTATGTTGATCTGTTCTGTACGACATCTATTGCACGTCTGTCCGTCCTGGAAGAGGGATCCCTCCTCAGTTGCTCTTCCTGAGGTTTCTACTGTTTTTTTTTCCCTGTTAAAGGGTTTTTTTTGGGGAGTTTTTCCTGATCAGCTGTGAGGGTCATAAGGACAGAGGGATGTCGTATGCTGTAAAGCCCTGTGAGGCAAATTGTGATTTGTGATATTGGGCTTTATAAATAAAATTGAATTGAATTGAATTGAATTGGCGGCACACCTCAGTGTCACTTTCATCGGCGTCAGCAGCTGTTACAGGGTGGGAAGAGCGTGGCAAGCTTACTGTTAGCTGTACACAGCGACTTTTAAAGGCCAGAGCGAAGGCGTCACTGGTCAGACTGATTCCAGGGAGAGCGGGACTTAAAGGGGAGGACTCACCAATTACATGTGTAACAGCTGGAAACTGACACGGCATCCTGAAGCATCAACAGATGCAGGAGGGTACCTGGCACATCGTATGTAGACTTGAAGAGCAGCGACAAAGCGGTGACACTTTGCGAGTTGGGACGCAAACAGGTTGGAATGTCAGTGTGAACATTTCAGTGTCGTCCTCTTTGTGTGCTGGAGCTGAAATCACTTCCTCATTTATTCTTTTACGTACTTTGTTCGGTAGAAATAAAAAATAGGGTTTAAAAAGCTGGCGTTCATCAGCCCGCTAACTCGATCCACATGGACGCACATGTTCTTTGTCCTGAATCAACTGTAGGAGCTTGAACCTTGGTTCAGACCTTCGGGCATTTTTCTGTGTTCTTTAAACATTTCAAGCATCACGACTGTTCAGTTTGCATCACATTTGGCAACGTTAGCTTCCTGTAGCAACGTTAGCATGTTGAAAGCTGACAGGACGACGTGTCCTCAGATGAGCTTGAGCTGAGTGTGATTATTATCCTGGTTCAACCTGAGCTCACTCTGCAGAGATGTGACCTGAACGCAGGGCGCTGAATATAAACGTCTCCTCCGTCTTTGTTCTGACTTTATTAGAACTCTCAAACCGTTCAGCTCATTCAGTGTTAAAGAATTCATGCCCTCCTTGTCTTTATTGCACAGTAATAGATCATCGCTGCATGTTTTTGAGTTTCACCTGCTGTCTCTGTTATTATCATCAGACTGGAGTCACCTGAGTTGAACATGTGAAGGTGCAGCAGCGTCCTGCAGGCAGATTCCTGCAGAGCAAAGCTACTGTTAGTGTCAGAGGTATTTTACTGTCAGAGGTAGTTAATGTGAGGGTGGAAGTGAATGCAGAGCAGCTCACCTGAGCTTCAGGTAAAGCTGCACTAATTACTGTCATCTTCATAAACACAAAATGATAAATCCTGGCTGCAGTTTGGGGCTGAGTCAGAGGTTTGTTTCCCACACAGGCCCACCGACATGTCTGCAGCTCTGGAGCCGACAGGACGCCAATTAAACAACAGGCTGAGAGTCAGTCTGAGTCTGAGCTGCAGGATTCACTCAGCTGCAGGATGCATTGCTGCAGGATGCATTGCTGCGGTTGTCCGTTCTGCCACAGTCTGACGGACAAACTTTCCAAATATTTCATTTAACTTTTTCCCTGTGTCTCAGTGTGTGTGTGTGTGTGTGTGTGTGTGTGTGTGTTCTTTGTGAACTGGAGTGACCTCACACCTGCTGCTCATTCACCTGAGGACGTGTCAAACAGTCACAGGTCAGCTCAGGTCACGACCTCCAGAACTCCCAGCATGCTGAGCTGAACACCGCTCACCTAACAAGCTGCACATACTGCTGAGGCGCTCTGAGCATGCTCCACAGTTTCCGCCCGGGCTTTGACCCGGAAGTTCAATAGCATTAAATGTGTAAGAGAAGAAGAAGCCGGTAACAACATGGAGAAATCTACATCCAGAGCCGTGACTTTTTGGACGGACGAGGACACACAGGTCATCTGAGTCTCAGCTCTCTGCAGGTTAACAGTTACTGTAGCTGTGAAATAACATGCAACACGTTCCTGTGAATCTGTGAGAGAACTGATGGAAATACTCCAGTCAGGTGCACTGAGTGAATCTACTGTCCAGCACTGGTGTCAGAGCTCTGAAGCAGCAGGTGTGAACGTCTCGCAGCTTCACACAGATTTTAAAGGACATTATATTTTTTACAGTAGATGGAGATAAATGTGACACAAGAGGCTGTCATCACGTGTGTTTTCCTACAAAAACCAATGCACCCAAATTTGTACATATCACACGTACTTTGAAAGGCTGCGATCACGTGACAAATGAGCTGATGGCCATCATCATCATCCTCACTGTGACCTCGTCACATGTCCACGTTTGGTCATGGACTTTCCACGTCCACATATGACGTCCAAGGTACCCTGGGTGTGTTGGTTGTTGACGTTCTGGGACGCCGTGTCAACTTCAGCCTGTTACATGCATTGTCTGTTTTCAAAATACACTTCTGTTTTCACAGGAAATGTACAGTTTGCTTTTTCAAAATAACAGCACTACATCGGTACAACACTTTTTTTTTCCCTTCAACAACACACATGTGGTTGGGTTTAGGAAAAAAGAACAGGTTTGGCTTTACAACCTTACAGGAAGTGAACACTGCTCTCTCAGGTGAAAGTTGGTGTTTGCTGGACCCATCCTCCGCCCCTCCAGCTCGCCCCAGTCAGACTTTCACTGCCTTAACTTTCCTCCTTATCCTGCTGCTTTTCCCCGACACCGCCAGGTGCTGTTAAACTACAACAGCAACTGGCTGCGTATGATGGCAACATGAAAGGGCACCATTTTCGTTGGTTTCTGATGCTGCAGGTCACCACCCAAGTGTTGGATCTGGACTACTTCGGAGTGAGAAAGGGCTCGTGTGAACTTTGAGTCCTTTAAAGGCAGTGGTTCCCAACTGGTCCAGATTTCTCCTCAGTCATCAGGTGGAGGTCGACACAGTTTAATATATCCATTCTCATACTTTTGTTTGGACATGTCGTCGAGCTAGTTTGCTGTCTCTGTCAAGTCGCTGTCTCTACAGCTCTTTTTAAACAGGAGTTGTGCAAATTTGCAGGAAATCCCAATCAGTGTTTTTTCAGCATTGGCAGTATAAAAACAAAATCAGGGAGTGCAGCAAAATGCCGCCTACCTACTTTTGTTTATACAGAATGTGCCTTTTTCGGGGCAATGGGGGGCGTGAGCAAGTAACAAAACGTGTAGCTCAGCGTGTGACGTAAACCGTGACGTGGGAGGGAAGCCGCGGCTGGTCAGTCCTTCGGTGATTCTCTCATAAGTCGGCCCGTTCTTCACCGTCCCCGTCATCTGACGGTTAATGGCCTCTTCGTTTGCGAGGACAAGGAGGGCGCGCAATTCCTTGTCTCCCCAGTTGCTCATCTTTACAGTGTCTGTCAGGTTTGTGTTTCCCTCTTGCTACTAGCTGCTCGCTAATTCCTGCTATCAGCTGTTTCCTGTTTATCCACCACCAGTGGCTCGCACGTGCGGCGTCATCAACAGCTCCTCCCACAAGTCTTCAACAGCTCCTCTTGTTGTGGAAGGCCGCCTCGGTCTGTTTAAACTAAAAAGGTTCCACCAGTATGTCTATGTCTATGCTCTGTGTGTCTAAACGCTCGCAGCTTGGCGGCAAAACGGCCCAACATTCGCCGAAAATCTGGCAGTGTAAAAGGGGCTTGTTAGTCACTGACTCTAAAACAGAAAACGGCACTTCAAAATAAAAGCTCTGTGCTGTTAATTCACTGTACTTAAAAATAAAGTGTGTTTTTTACAAACTTGACATGTTTGTGAGTCACTTGTGATCCATTCAGACTGAACCCACGACCCACTGTTGGACCACGACCCATCACTTTGGAGCCACTGATTTAAGGTTCATCCTCACAATGTTTCTTTCCCTAAAACAAACCTCTGCAAGTTTACATTAATCATGTAACTGTATGTTAAAGATGTAACGCCATTCGTTGGGCACAAGTTCGCAGGATATCATACAAACTGATGGACAGAATCACAGAAGTTTATTTTTAATGTTTATTTCCAACCTGGTTTTCTTCTGAATTACAATCATAAAAAATGATTTTGTTCTTTTAATGTCTTTAATTTCAACATCAAATCCACACACACTCTTCAGATCAAGGAAACTTTATTTGCTCAGCAGCTTCTGACAACAGTGATTAAACGTGCTGCACGTGAGACATACAGAGACGTCAGACTGAGGTCGAATTAAACACAGACACATTTAAAGAGAAAATAAGAGCTCAGACTGACTAAAGACTTTAAGCAGGAGAGTTAAAGTCACAGGTTTGTCAGTGTTGGAAGTGTGTGACTGTTCAGCTGTGAGCAGGTGTGAAAATGTTTCTCCACATTCTTCACATTCCTCCGTCTGATTCCCGCTGAACTTCACCAACCGACCTCCGACTGCATCATCTCACCGTCTCTGTTTCCTCATGTGAAGAATTTATTTGTGAAGTTTTTCATTTGCCTTCAGATTTCTCTGTTCTGTCTCATTGTTCATGTTTTTTAAAAGTCATTTGTTTCCTGGTGTGAAGGATTTTTAACTTGATCTTTAAATATTTTTTTAACGTGAAAAGACAAATGACTCTGAATGGTCCTAAATCCGGCATCTTTTAAGGTTTTTATCAACTTATTTATTTATTTAAAAAGACCCTCTCAACAAACCCTTCATCTCAATTAAATTAAATTAATGCTGAATGTATTCCCTCTATTTATTGGTTTGGGGATCATTTACAGATACATGTCTGTAATGGTTGTGTATTTTAGGGAAATTTGGCAGTCAGACAAATTAATTTATTTTATTTTATTTTTTACAATTATTTTCTGGATTCATTTCTTATTAAAATGTTTCTAAAATGTCAGAAATGTTTTGTTTTCTTTGTCCAACTGACCAAAACTCAGAATCACTTCACTGAGATATGACACTAATAAAATCCTTAGAATTAAAAACTCTCAACATGTTTCTGTATTTCAGCTCGAAAATGACACAAAACAATGAAATCTATAAAACCATCTTCTGATTCGTGGACAGTCGTTATCGTGATGGATCCAAATGATCAGTTGACAAGTTCACGTTGTGTCCTGCATCATGTTGAGTAGAGATCAGTGTTTGAGTCTCTCAGTTGACGCCTGTGTGTTTGCAGTTTCTCGAGCTCTGAAGGAGTCGAGGTGTGAATCTGCCCCCAGCTGCTGACCCTGCTCAGCGGGTCAGAGGGGTCAGAGGTCAGCTGGGAGAGACATCATCAGGTCTGCCAAAAAAAAGGAACTTTATTGATCTGAGTCAGTTTGTTCATAAACAACAAATAACACCTCACAAACAGCAGTTCGTATCATATCCTACGAATTAACCGCCTGAAAATGTCGCTCCATCTCGAACGTAGAGTTTCTGTGGTTAGTGTTGGGAAGCCTCCTCACTGCACTGCTTCCTTCTTTACTCCCGTCAGTGGTCATGTGATCGTAGCCTTCCAAAATCCGTGGGTTGTGCACAGATGACTGACTCGTGAATATGTGGGACGACCTGACACGTTTGTTAACGAGGTTGTTCCTCAGAAGCTGAAAACACGGATCGTGTATTTTTACAAATGTGTACATTTGTTTTGTCTGATACTCACAACTGGCTGACACTAAAATGGATGATATCATTTAGTCATTTAGTGACACTGATATCATTTGTTTTATGGACACCCTGAATGCAGACATTTCAGATGTTGATAGTCTTGTCATCATTTTGGGTAAATACCACAGAGTGCAGAGGATGAACTCGCTCTTTCACTGTGTTCATGAACAACTTCAAGTCTCTAAAACATCTGGAAACATATACACCTCTATATCTATGAAATATATATCCATCAGTATCTGGCTCTGTGCTCTTTGAAAGTCTTTTTGTTACCTGTTTGTTCCTCCTTTTTTATTTTTGTTGCCTTTTTGTTAGTTGTGCTGCAGCATCATTTCAGCCACAGCTGCTAATCAATTTAATCATTGATCTTGTGTTCCCTGACTTGTTCTGTGCATCTGTCTTGTGAGAAATAAATAATAATAAAAAAGATTATTGTGGGATGTGAATTTTGGTGCATTACTTTCGTAGGAAAACGTGCGAATGGTGCCAGCCGTAGAGGAACTACAGCCGGTCACACGGTCGCACATCAGATCATCAGATCATCAGATCATCAGATCTTTACAGGAGCAAGTCGACTGAAAAACGTCTCAGTTTGATGTTGGCTGTGTTGAATCAGACTAAACACAAAGTTCAGCTGGAGGTTTAATGTTCCAGTGTTCCAGTGTTCCAGTGTTTCAGTCGACAGACAGACTGAAACCTGCTCAGGAGCTTCACAGACGCACCAACAGCTGCTGACGGTCAGAGACCAGGACCCCTCCCCCGACAGACCACAGACCCTGCTGCTCTCTGACCTGCAGGACTGATTCTGATCCACTGACACCAGAGTAAATGTTGGTGCTGTATGTTTCATTGGTCTGTTATTAGATAACAGATACATGAAAACTTAACTGTTTAACAACACTGAGATTAACGTGGTTCAGTTTAGACACAATAACTATTTGACATGGGCGTATTGTAAGACAATGGGCCCCTGGGCACACATATGCAAAGCGTTCCTTAGCGTCCCCATGTTTGGTC
The DNA here is from genome assembly GCF_041903045.1 of Epinephelus lanceolatus. NCBI lineage: Eukaryota > Metazoa > Chordata > Actinopteri > Perciformes > Serranidae > Epinephelus > Epinephelus lanceolatus. Next base: position 1,267,414 of record NC_135739.1, read on the forward strand.
CCCCCTCTGTTGGGGTACCTAGCACACAGATCTGGTACTAAAAGGTGGAGCTAGAAACCCTGCAGTCTGATTGGTCAGTAGAGGACGCTCACTCTGGTTTTATGTAACCTCTGTTCATACATCAGTAAACTACAACTATAAAATGAAAGAGAAAAAAATAACTTCATTCACTGGGCCGACTGCCGGCAACTTTTAAGGTGGAACGTTAACTTGTAATGTTACTCAATGCATGAGTTGATGACGTGAATCCATCAGCACACCTTAAATTTCACTGTGACAACTTTGAGCATCACTTTAGTTTTTATATGACACACACTTTTAGTAATGACTTTAAAAATATAGATTAATTTGGAGCGGATTATGTGAAGGTCATATATTCTAATCCTCACTTCCTGTGGGCTACAGCAACACTAAACCCCTGAGCTTGCCTGAGAAGGACTAAATGCACAAAGCTGCTATTTTTAAATATCCCATGGAGAGAGACTCTCACTGCAGCCTGTTCTATTTTGTTGTGAAAATGTGGGCGTGCAGCCTCGTTCTGTGGACGATAAACCAGGTGCAGACTTCCATCTGTGTCACCGCTGATGAGGAAATACAGCGAGTGCTGGACGGAGCAGTGAGTGACAACAACCCCGCCCACATTTAAGAGGACTGTCTGAACACACCGAGGGTCTAGGTACCATGTCTGAAGGCTTACTGCTGGTTCCAGAGGTGCTGGACTGAAAGGGTTTGGTGGGGTTTTGCCCATTTTAAACAGGCAATGCATGTAACAGGCTGAAGTTGACACGGCGTCCCAGAACGTCAACAACCAACACACCCAGGGTACCTTGGACGTCATATGTGGACGTGGAAAGTCCATGACCAAACGTGTGACGAGGTCGCAGTGAGGATGAGTTCTTGTTGTGTGTTCTCTCACTTGAAATAGATTTATTGGCATGAACAAAGATGATCTAAGAAGATTTCCAAAGCATTTTGTAAAAACAAAGTAAATAAAGAATGAGGCTACTGTTTTGGTGCATGACAATAAATACGGAGCAAAAACGTCCTCATGATTTCTTGGAAAAAAAGGCTCCGTTCACACCCAGTTATTATTTATTCATTTATTATTAACCTTCACACAAATTTCTTCATTACACAGCCCAGAATTAGAATGGATTTATTTGAAATGTATTAACTGAACATTTTCTCTAGGTTCTGTGTCATTAGTTGAATAAATAAGGGAAAGTGTGACAGAGAATCCTGCAGACACGCAGGGATTAAGTTGTTATACGAGGCCCCGAGGCAAAAATCTAATGCTCTCTGATGTTGGTGCTAATTGAGCCCCCACCACCACACACACACACACACACACCCCTCATTTGCCTGTCGACACATTTCCAATGCAAATCATCCTCTTTTAATCTCCTGTAAGAAACAATGATACAAATGAAGCCTGTTTGTTGTTGAGCAGCAGCAACATTAACTTCACATTAACGTGCAGATTACGAGACTTTAGAGACTCTACAGCTGATCTCAGACCAGTGGCCGGTTTCAGACAGCAGGTTTAACAAACTCTGAGCTGACGAACACTGAGATGAAAAGTCTGAGAGCAGCCGGTCAGTCAGTTTATGTTCACTCTGAGCTCAATGAAAAAAGGCATCATCAATAGAGCGCCGAGCTATGATTTACCATGGCAACAGGTCAATAAATGGCAGAGCCTCCATTTTAAAAGAGTAGACGCAGGGGTTTTAAGACATGTATGTGCAGACTGCGCATATTTATATATTTATTAAACAGCCTGAGGCAGAGCAAGGAAAGTGTCAGGAAGTTTTGTCCATTAATTCATCATCAGGTCACAGACTACAGCTTTACAGCTTTAATCTGACGGAGACGAAACACACAGTCCAGCAACTGGACATGAAAAATATAGTCAAAGGTTTAAAATATATATTTATATGAAAGACAGAGGCGTGACTGTGACGTCACAGTCTGATCCAGTAATGATGTGTTTGGTGAATCTTTGGCCCGACAGTGTTCTGCGGCTTTATTTCAGATACTTCAACAAATGTTGTAAATTTAAAAACAGTCACTGAAACTCTTTAAAACCCACTCAGACTGAACGCAGCCTGTTTACAAAACTCATTTTCACTCTGCAGCTGCACCGCCATCATACATATTAACAGATAGACATTTTAGGGAATTATGCTCTGTTAACGGGACCAATCACATCATGAGTGACAGAGGTAATTATTCATGCTCAGGCCTGCAGATGTTACCGTTTAAACCATCGTTTTATTTCTGATTGAAACTGAGACGACACATTGTAGGCAATACACAGTTAGTAAAAGTGGAACTCAGGGTCTGATGGAGAAAACCTGCCAGCGAGCAGGATCACTTCACTTTCCCTCATCTCAGTGTGACTAACTCAGAGTTTTCACGAAACCCTGACCCTTCACATTCACACTGTGGCCCCTCTGTGGGCCCTAAGCCCCAGTTTGGGACCCGCGTTTTGCAGTTTGACTTTCTGTTACACAGTTTGAATCTGTGTGAACTCACACATTCCTGAACTGTCAGTGTTGTCACATGTCTGCTGCGTTCCTCACATTCCTCTGTGGCTGCTCAGGAAGCAGGAATGCAGCTGCAGCGGCGACGCCCACAAAACCGTCCAGCAGCAATGACGGCAGCTCTGCTCGCGCCGCCGCCTGCCAGCCCGCCCACCAGGACGGCTGCAGCACCAAGCACGCAGAGAAAATCCATCTACGGAATGACTGATGAAGTCTGCTGCCTCTGATGTGGAGAAACACTGACTCTGGATCAGTGCAGACACAACACTAGCTCCTTTTACACTGACAGGCTTTCTGCGAATGTTGGGCCGTTTTGACGCCAAGCTGTGAGCGTTTAGACACACAGAGCCGGATTGGCGAGTTGATCCGAGGTGCCCAATTTTCCACCTTGTAGGGTAGACATATTGATGGAACCCTTTTAGTTTAAACAGACCGAGGTGACCTTCTGCAACAGGAGGGGCTGTTGATGACTTGTGGGAGGAGCTGTTGATGACTTGTGGGAGGAGCTGTTGATGACGCTGCACGTGCGAGCCACTGGCGGTGGATAAACAGGAAACAGCTGATAGCAGGAATTAGCGAGCAGCTAGTAGCAAGAGGGAAACACAAACCTGACAGACACTGTAAAGATGAGCAACTGGGGAGACAAGGAATTGTGCGCCCTCCTTGTCCTCGCAAACAAAGAGGCCATTAACCGTCAGATGACGGGGACGGTGAAGAACGGGCCGACTTACGAGAGAATCGCTGAAGGACTGACCAGCCGCGGCTTCCCTCCCACGTCACTGTTTACGTCACACGCTGAGCTACACGTTTTGTTACTTGCTCACGCCCCCCATTGCCCCGAAAAAGGCACATTCTGTATAAACAAAAGTAGGTAGGCGGCATTTTGCTGCACTCCCCGATTTTGTTTTTATACTGCCAATGCTGAAAAAACACTGATTGGGCTTTCCTGCTAATTTGCACAACTCCTGTTTAAAAAGGACTCCTGACCCTGGATCAGTACAGACAGAACACAGACAGATCACAGATTCTGGATCAGACGGGAGGAAACCTCTGAAAGCATAAAGTGTGTAACAGCGAGTGATGTGCAGACCCTGTTGGTGGAAACCCGTCTGAGACGCTGAATCACTGTCTGTAAATGTTGTGTGTGACTGCAGTCTGCAGAGTGTGTGTGGTCCCCCTCTGCTTTCTGCACAGACGGATTAAAGTGTGCACTTTGGGTTTACCACATGTCTGGAGCCAGAGAGGCCTCATTTAGGCCGAGACGGGCGGAGTCAGTGTGGAGCTGAGCTGGAACAAACGACCACAGCTCCGTCTGATAGGCTGGAACCTAATGACTTTAATAAAACTCTATTTTTAGTAAACTGCTCCACTAAACTTTTATATTTTTGTGCTCATGTTTAAATCACAGAGCTCCCTCCCTCCTCTGCTCAGGATGTTTGGATCATGAATATTCACAGTAAACTCAGCAGAGATCTGTGCCGGTGTTTTATCATTTCACTTCAGAACTGAAGAGTAAGAACTGGAAGTTTCCCCCTGAAAGAGAGCTGCTCCAAAAATAATCACCTCATGTTTATAACATGTTACTCAGCAGATGAATGATCAGAGTGACAGCAGTGAGCTCTCATTTAAAGGACACATCATGTGATCACCAATCAGCAGAAAACAGTTACACCTGAGCAGCTGCAGGAAGATCCTCCGCTCCTCACAGAAACTAAAGAAAAAGGAGGAAAACATATAAAATGTCCAATGAAATATGTACATTTGATAAAGAAACATAAATGCATTTTAAAAGATTGGCTCCATCCCTCATTGTGTTGTTAGAATACAAACAGTTTGTCAGTAACAAGATGAGAAAACTTTATTTATCCTGAAGGAAACTGTTGTGGAGCAGCTGCAACACAAAGTAGGAGAAAGTGCAAATATAAAGAGTGAAAAATAAAACTAAATATAAACAATACAAATTATTAATGAGGTGCAAAATCATGTTTGTCTGCAGAAGAAAATCTGGTTTGTGTGAATTCTCATGAAAGATATGAAAGAAACACCAGAACATAAAGAGGCACGTCATAAGGTGAGCGAGTGAATGTAAGTGAACGTATGAACGTCAGTGGAGATTGGCTCCTGCTGTGACTTGACGAGTCTCGTCTCTGCAGTTTGATGCAAATCAGCCGCGGAGCTGAAGACGTCTTACTGCCGTGAAACGGCTCATTTGCATGATGTTTGCCTCTCATTTGCATAAAGACAGACAGTCCTCACTTGTCATTGTGTGGACGTCTCCACCCTCCACTGTCCCCACTCACTCCACACCTCCACCTGTTAACTGTCGGCAGGATGAATCCCCGCTCTGGATTTAATACCTGAAACCAAAGTGAGTGACAGCAGCAGCAGCCTGCAGGGCCTCATGGGAGACCGCCGACACACTCAGGTGTGTGAGAGGAGACAAACTCAGTAATATTTCTACAGTAAAATACTGCTCCGCCTCCCTTTGAGCACAGAGACACAGAAACTCTCCTGGATGATGTCGTCACACTGCGGCTTCATGGTCAAAGTTTAACCCTCAGAATCACAACAGGATGTGAAACTCTGTTTTTGGATGTTTGGTGACTGTCAGCTGCCATTTTACTATGAAAAGCACTGATGCAGGTCAAAGGTCGGACTGTTTTTTGACAGTTGTTTGGTAGCAGTAATATTTGCAAAAGGCGTCTTTGCTTTAGTTAAAAAAAAGTATTAATCTGCACAGACACACAGACATTTTCCCAGAAACAGTATGTGACTGCTCCGTACGATGTGTTCATGAGGAGAAACGTGTGCAGCAGTGTGAGAGCGTGCAGAGGAAACATTCATATTCACACCTCAGATTTAAAATGAAAACTGTTTTAATGTTTCCTGATCAAATGAAAGTGACCAAAATGTTAAAAACAAGAATATTATTAATAATTAATTTGAGTGAGTCAGATTAATGTTGAAGGCTTATTGAGATGAGAACAGCAGAGTGAGTCAGACAGTCAGAGAGGGGAACCCAGACAGGAAGTGTCTGAACACACACACACACACACACACACACACACACAGACTGATGTTATGTCTTCGGTCCAGATAAACGAGACAAAGTTGCCGTGATCCAGCAGACTGAGTTACATAATGTTTGAACTCTCACCATGAGCTGCTGCGTGACTCAAATCATTAATAAAATGTTTATTGATTCCAGATGAAGCAAGAAGTTTGTGATCAAACAGACCCAGCTTCCTGTCTGATCAGCTGCTGAACACAATCTATCGATCGATCGATCAGTCTGTGTTGGCCCACAAAAACAAATAAGTCAAACCAAAACAGTCACAGCGACACTTTGAACACGAACGTCTCAGTTGCTGCAGAAATACAAAGTTTGTGTGACTCGCAGCAGTTTTCTGTTGATGAGTTAAAGATGTGGGACGTCAGGACTGTGTGATGTGTGACGACTGGAGGGACCCAGTTGGACGCGTCTGTCCTGATCTGGGTCAGCTGGCAGATTAAATAAAATGAGATAAAACTTTATTAACTCAGCAGCTGCACAACCAAGACAGACTGCAAATAAATATATAATAAACTTTATCAATATGGTGCAGAGACCACATGTACACAACGAAACGACAGAAATGTAAACAGGTTAAAGGTATGAGGATCATAAAAGTATAAACGTGTAATACATGCTAACATTTAGCCGTTAGCATGCTAGCATTAGGATGTTAACATGGTTAGTAAAGTGTTGATGTTAGTGAGATAAAGTGTTGGATTTATAAACTAGCCTTACATGCTAACATTTAGCATCCAAGGTTTGGCATATACATTTATACAATGTTTAGCATGTTAGCTTTCCTCACTGGAAAATTATTGGACAGACAGACATTGTAAACTAACAGAAACAACAACCAACATCATTTTCGCTAACTTGCCGCTAATTTACAACTACGTTGATGCTTACTGGTGGCTAATTTCCTGCTAACTTGCTGCTAATTTTTTGCTAACTTGCTGCTAATTTCCTGCTAACTTGCTAATTTGCTGCTGATTTCCTGCTAACTTGCCACTAATTTACAACTACATTGCTGCTTACTGGTGGCTAATTTCCTTCTAACTTTTTGCTAACTCGCTGCTAATATTCTGCTAACTTGCTAATTTGCTGCTAACTTGTTGCTAACTCACTGCTAATTTGCTGCTAACTTGCTAATTTGCTGCTAACTTGTTGCTAACTGGCTGCTAATTTGCTGCTAACTTGTTGCTAACTGGCTGCTAATTTGCTGCTAACTTGCTAATTTGCTGCTAACTTGTTGCTGAAGACTTTTACTGGACTTTAACTAAAGTCTACAGAAATATATTAATCTGAGGTTCTGGGTGTGTTTGTAGGTCCAATCTGAGGCTCTTCACTAAAATGCGAGTGCTGTTGTTGAGAGAAATAGGCCCAGAGTGTTATTGATGAATGGTTTTCACTCTCACTGAGCTCGACACTGCTCCTCCTCTTCCTCCTCCTCCTCCTCCTCAGAGTGCCCAGAGTTTGATCTGTCGCTCTGAGAGTGTGGAGCTCTGAGTAACTGAACATAACAACAAGGTAACACCAGCACTGTGAATTTGTTAGGTTGGACTATTCGGAACGCACCCATACAATTCACTTTAAAACTGTAAGTTTATAATTGTCTTTATTTGAGCAGTGACTAACACCCCTCTGACAAACCCAGGCGGGAGCAGACGTGTCTTCTGTGTTATCAAGCTGACTTTTCCTGAGCCAAGACGTTTAGTAAAATTAGACCTCACTGTCATTAAACCTCTCAGCTCATTTCCCAGAATCCTCCTGGTGCTGACTGTAACGACATTAAGCAGCTCGTGATGACTGTTGCAGCGTGTTGCCACAGAGATGACTGAAAGCCAACGAGGGGTTTGAATCAGAACAACGACGCTCCCAGGACGCTCGTAAGCCCGTTTCTTCATTCTGAAAACAAACTCAGGTCTGGAGCTCGTTCAGAAAATGATGTGAATCATCAGTGAGAGAAAGTGACATTATCTCTCTATCTATGTACGGCGCAGATACATGACTCACTGCTGGGTTTGCACAGTTAATATGCGTTTAAATGATAATTATTGTAGAAAAGATTGATGGTGTTATATGAGCTGTGTGTGTGTGTGTGTGTGTGTGTGTGTTTGTTGGGGCAAAAAAAAGTGTGACCCTTTCATGTCCGGGTCAAATCTATCAATATGTTTCAGTTTGAATTCACGTCTGACGGATAAAACGATTCTTACTGATGTGAGAACTTTTGAGTTATGTTCCCACGAGGTTGAGATATTACTCAACCAAGTAAAGGTAAAAAGTTTCCACAGGCCTGCAGCTCAGAAAACAAACCTCTTCAGAGTTCAGAGGCGTCCCAAGCATCAGAATTTAAATCAGAACTGTTTATTAAACAAGACTTTATGCCTGTAAATCCTTTTTATTAAAGTCTTTATTAAATAAAGGTTTGTTCACTTGTGCTGTCTCACCTGGACCCTTTCTTGTGTCTGTTCTCTACAACAGAACTTAAACATGTGAAAGAAAAATATCTTTTCAGATATAAATTAGTTGGTTGTTTGTCAGCTCTTCGATTCAAACATTCAACCACAGAAAAGTGTTTTGTTTGTTTTTATGGATGCACAATGGGAGAATTGGGCTTGTGATCAGGATCCTCCTGGACTCTTTCCTTTGGAGGTTTTCTGGGCACATCCAGCTGGTTGCAGACTCTGGGATAGACCCAAAGCATACTGGAGAGATTAGACACCTCGTGTGGCCTGGGAACGCCTCGGGATTCCTCAGGAGGAACTGGAAAATGTTGGTGAGGAGAGGGACGTCTGGACTACCCTGCTTTGTCTGCTGACACTGTGAACCCACCCTGGATAACAGACAACAAATAGACGGAATATATCAGTGTAGATTTGTTTGTGCTCATCTGACACGTTGTTCGGACCTGTCTAAAGGTGGCAGAGACCCAACATGAGAAAGCCCCGTCTCCCCTGAGTCCCAGTAACCACAGGCACATCACTGAACATTAGAACAGTTTAGTTTATTTACATCTTCAGAGATACATAAATGCAGCGCAGACTAACTTCAGGTGGACAAAATAAATCTAATGTGAAAAGCAGCCAATATAACCTGAAGGAATAAAAGAAGCCAAAGTAGAATACTTCCCGTTCCTAACTCAGGTAAACAGGAGAAAACAAGATTCACAAATGTGAACAGGGTGAGGGTAGGAGTGGCGGCAGGTTGGGGAGGAGCAAGACCCCCTCCATCTTTGCTCTTTACGTAGCGTGTCGTCATCTAACGTGAGCCAACGCCTGACAAGCCAACCAACAACCCAGTCACCAGAATAAATGTTGGCGCTGTGTTTCTGCAAACTGAGTATATGTTACATTTGTATGTTTCATATGTTGCAGATATATCGACACTTCATTGCTCTTTTACATTTCAATTTTCAGTTTTTGTTGTGACAGCGTCGGGATTAATATGTGATTAGGTTTAGGCACAAAACCACTTGGTTGGAGTTTGGGAAAAATCACGTTTTGGCTTGAAATACCAGATTAATTACTACAAACATGGCTGGAAATGTCCTGAACTCCTGACAAAGGATACTCATTACAAAGTTTTTGTAGGGTGAATGTGTCTCTGTTGGAGTTTGTCCCTCAGGCAGCTGTTTGCTTTAATACACCTGACAATAAGATGCATGAACCTCCTTTGCTCGTTCAATAAACAGTAATTTGGACAGAAATAAAAGGACATGTTGAGGTTTTCACTCATCAGTCATCTAACTGCTTCAGACTCTTTGTGACTCTTTAAGATTCACTTTGTGCTCATTTCTATCCAAACCACTGACTTTGATCTGAGTCCAGATTGTAAACCAGATCACAGGAAACTCAAGTCTTTTCCTTATCAGCCTCTTTCTGCTTCAACCTCTCATTTCCTTCCAGCCGCCCACCCTCCACCCTGCAGCTGGCTGAGGGGAGGTCTGAGCGGAGTTACTCACTGACAGTTTCTCCGGCGGATGGAGGACAGCAGCGAGTCGACAGGATGAGTCAGCTGCAGGAGTGAAGTGATGAAAGTCTCAGACGGCTCAATAACAGTCTTTCACAGAGACTGGAGTCAGGGGCTTTTATTGTGGCGGGGTTAACCACAACAAGTGATTCCTGCCACGCGTGCCTCGACTCCCTCCAGCCAGCAACTGCTAACTGCTGCTGATACACTCACACACAGTCACAGGCACCACAGCTCCCTGCAGGGACCCGCATCTAACAGGTCCGCTCTGGTTCTGAGGCTTCAAACACTGGATCCATCAGATCCAGATCCAAAAAACACTGAGCAAGAAGATCCGGAGAGAGCCATGAAACCAGGATTCATGGATCCAGATTACACAAACAAAAGCAGCCAAATAAGAGTCTGACTGACTCCACATAGACTCCACACGGGCCAGTAATTTATGCATAACCTGTGTTTTTCGGAAGACTACGATCACATGACCAGTGCGCTGACGGGAGTATAAAAGGTCCAGTTAGGAGGCAGGTTGGGGCAGACGATGGGTCACAAAACACAGGACTTTCCCCAGGAGACCAGCGCTCGGAGCCACATGAACTTTGAGCCATTTTTAAGGTACGTCCTCATCGTGTTTCTTTTCCTAAACATAACCTCCGTAACTTTACGTTAAATATGTAACTTTAATATATGATAACATGTCATTTGTGGGGTGCTAATTTGTTAGATGTCATAGGAACCACTGTGTGAGTTGTTATTTACCTTTAAATAAACTCTGCGTACTGTGTGAAATGTTTCACAGCTCAGTGCTGCAGGAATAATTAAGAAAACACTGCAGCGTGATTTTTTTTTTCGTTGCAGGCTTTAACGGTACTTTTACTTACTTCTGTTCAAAAACATAAAATATCTTTTCAGCGTTATGCAGATGACATGCAGATCTACTTCACCTTATGTTTTGTTCACACCAAATGCAATATGAGTTTGAACGCTAGAATATTTTGTGTTGACTCACGTCACACGTGTGAAATCGCTGAATTGATGAATGAGCTTCCGCCGGTACATCTTAGCCGTCATACGTCTCCAGAGGATCTCAGTGCTGATTGGCAAACTGGTCGCTGAAGGGTATAAGCCTATTTTACGTCTTTCACGTTGTGTCCATGGCACCGCCCACTGGGATGCAGCTTTACATTGACTTTACATGTAATTCACTTGCGTGAATTGTTTATTTGCACCCGGTGTGAACATCAGAGCCAAACAGCATCAACAAACTAACTGAGCTCAACTCTTTACGACATCAAATCCTGGATGGCTGCAAGTTTCCTCCAACTCAATGAGAGTAAAACAGAAGACACTGTATTTGGACCACAGCACTTGACCAGCATTATTTCTCCTCATCTTCGCCCTTTGGCCCCCTCGGTTAGATCTCATAGTTAATTTTGAGTTGAAGTTTGACAAACAAATCATTTAGGTAGTAAAATTAAGTTTCCTGCGGCTGCGTCTCCAAACTCAGATCAATTCTCTGTATTTCTGACCTGGAGAAAGTCATCCACACCTTCATTTCCTCCCACCTCCATTACTGCATCTCGTTATATTTTGGTTTTACTCAGTCGTGTTCATCCCGTCTTCAGCTCGTCCAAAATGCAGCAGCAAGAGGTCAAAAAGGAGGGAGCCCATTACCCTCAGTCTCGCCTCCCTACACTGGCTGCCTGTCAGCTACAGGATACACTTTCAGAGTCTGATGTTTGTCTCCAAAGTGTTAAATGGCCCCGCCCCCTCTGACATCACAGAGCTTCTCTCCATTTATCACACTGTGAGAGACCAAAGACTTCTGTCTGTCCCCAGATCCAGGACTTTCTCTTCCTCCCACCACCACTGAGATTTCCAAGAGTCGTCTCAAAACACACTTTTGTGCCTTAGTGATTGTCATTGTTGCTGTTACTGTCCCAGTCTGGTGACAGTATAAAACAAGGAGACAGTTTTGGCTACAGGTGCAGTGATAATGGTTATGATGTGTTACCATTATTATTTTATTGCTATTATCACTCAAATAGTTGTGTTTCTTTTCCTCTGTGTGTGTGTGTGTGTGCCGAAGGAGAACTTTGGATCACCTCTGTTTGTGTTTAACGTGCTGTATGAATAAAGTTGACTTGATTTGTGACTGATATTTTTACAGTGTATTCAGTAAAAGTACTTTTACTGCAGTCAAGGGTCTAAATACGTCTTTCACCACTGTTGTTGCGTGTGTGTGTTTTTTTTCAGTTTAGCAGAAGTTAATTCCAAAATACACAAATGAAAAAATGCTGCGGAAACACAGACGCGTCTGCTGGTGGTGAGTTAGTGTGGGAAATAAATACTGTCGGTGTGACAGCTGCAGACTGACGACTGTGTTCAATTTCCTGGAGCCCAGAGAGTCTGCAAACTTCTTTATCATCGATCCTCACTGCCTGTCTGTCTGTCTGTGTGTGTGTGTCTGACTGTCTGTCTGTGTGTGTGTGTCAGTGTTTGGACATGAGGGTGTGAATGTCCTCTCCTTCTCCCTCCTCCCTGATCCTGATATTTATCTGATGACTCAGGTGTTAGCGTGTTAGCAGCATGTTAGCGGCGTGTTCTTGTTCCTGCAGCAGAACCTGTTTGCCCTTCCCCCACCTCGCTCCAGGACATCTTTTATTTTCATTTAACCATTGTGAAATACAGCATGTACGCAACACACCATCACAGAACACAGATACGCCTACTGTGTGTGGCTGGAACCCAAAAATAACTCGAGGCAACAAACTTTCTGTCTGTAACATTCAGTTCACGTAAAAACTAAAACGGTCTCGCAGCAACAAATTCCTACTTATAGTCCCTCAATAGAAGTACTGATTTTGTACATTTGGCACTGTTAATAGTTTATTTTATTTTGGCCATTTTCCAACTTATAAATCTCAGATGCACTCGTACATAGACAATAAACATAATAACATAAAGGTCATGTTGTTTTAATATTAAAACAAAAGATAAACAAAATACTAAAACAGGACCTAAAGGTGTCGGCTGAAGCCTCAGCTTATTACACCTTCCCTTTAACGTTCATTATTTTTGTCAGCTTCCTTTAAATTCTACGGCGCAGTAACAGAAATTAACAGAAGGATGATATAAGTTGTTTATGACATCATTGATTCTGCAGTGCACCGGGTTCATGGAGCGATGATGAGGACAGATGCGACTAAAAATGTTCAGGATAATAACCACACTAATATCACATTCATTTAAATTTGAAGACTATTTATTATTCAGATTCATTAACAGACGTGTGTGGTTTCTTCTTCTTGTCTTCACCGCGCTAACATGCTAACATGCTAACATGCTGTGAACATGACGTCGAGAGCAGCAGTTAACTTGTGTTGCAATAAACACTAATGATGATCAGCTGATAGTGTAATATAATAACTTTGTGTGTGTGTGTGTGTGTGTGTGTGTGTGTGGTGACTAAGTCAGATAGAGCTGAACTGGAGGTGGGTGTGTTTTGACGTAATTGAACCTGTGTGTGTGTCTTAATGTATTTCTGCAGGTGTGTTTCAGTAACGTTCGGACGACAGATGTCAGTCAGTGTGTCACAGTAAACACTAACTGCACTGTGTGACATGAACACACACACACACACACACACACACACACACACACACCGTCCTGCTGACACAAATACTCAGTAGAGCGCCAACTGTAGATTAATCCGCTGCTGAAAATAGTCCCCAACAAAGTCACTACTTCGTCCTGTCAGTTTGATAAAAGCCACAGTGAGCAGCTGTTGGAGGAAATGACTGATCAAACTATAGATGTGTGTTTTTAAAGATCTTCAGGAGGAACCAATGAGCTCGTAGTAGAGACACACACACAGGAAGTCATCAGTGGTGTGATCAGAGCTTCAGGGGTTTACCAAACCTTACAGGTTTGTTGTCCATCTTCTCTGTGGTCTTTGTTTTTATTTTTGTATTTCTTTGCAGAAAATAAACCCTGCAGGCTTGTGCCTACGACCGAATCACAGCCGTGCTGATGTTCAGTACAGCAGCTCTCCGTCTCGTGTGATGTTGATTAAGTAAATTTCTTTGTTGTGTTGCAGCTGTTCAGACAGAAACACTGTGAGTCACACTGAACCTGCACGACTCTGAGCTCAGGTACATTAAATATACACAGAGGAACAAACAGTGAGTAAGAGCAAATGATATCTGCAGGCTGCAGGTTAAACACACACACACACACACACACACACACACACACGATTGAAATGTCTTCAGTGCTACAGGAAGAAGCAGCAGAGATGAAGACAACAGAGTTTCTCCTTCCGACCTTTGACCCCTCTGCTCCTCGGGACTTCCTGCTGATCCTCTCACATTGACAGGAAGGAGCTGAGGTCAGGTGGTGTGTGTGTGTGTGTGTGTGTGTGTGTGTGTGTGTGTGTGTGTGTGTGTTTGTGTGTACAGTGGAGGTCAAAGGTCAGCAGGAGACACTCACACTTGAGCTGAAGACTCAAAGAAAATGAGGTGAACTGACCCTTTAAAACGCCTCTCTGTGATTGGCCATTCATACTGTGGCCTGTCACCTGATCACGACTGTCTGTGGTCTGAACTGGGCCAACTGGTGCGGTCCATCAGAAGGACAGTATCATTTCCACCACAGTCTCAGATAAAAGCAGTTGTTCCTGCAGCAGCCTGCTGACCATATTTCAGATTTTAGAATAAAGTTTGGGACGTTGTGATGTTTCCTGTTGTGTTCCCGTTATTTTGTCCACCCCCCCGTATGTGTCTGCTGCAGCACGTTTGAATGTGAAGTGAATGCTGTGTTTTATTTCTCTGCAGCAGCTCTGTGTGCTTTCAGGGAGGAGGCTAATGCTAATGTTAACAGTCACTGTCGGTTCAAACAGGAAGCCCGCAGGCCGCACACACACACACACACACACACACACACACACACACACACACACACACACTCCCATCATTAGCATGTTAGCTTAGCGCTGTGACTCAGCTGATGAGCAGCATTATAAATATTTACAGTCATATTTTTAGCTGACGTTTCACTGAACAGACGTCTGTTTCTATTTTTAACTCGTCACCATGTCACGCCTGCTGCTTTTATAAACTCTGATGTTATTACATATAATGATTTAAGAACATCACCTCACACATGATCATCAGTGACACCTGGTCGGGGCGTAATTCACTGGGGAAAGACTTTTTCAGAGGACACTGACTCTTTTTACAGCGTGACGTTATTTTAAATAAAGGTACGGAAAAGGACGTGGTGTTTGTAGCCTGTATTATAAGAAATTATACAAAGGATGAATGTGGAGAGTTTGGAAATAAAATAACTCTGCAGGAGTGAGTGCTACAACACAGAAATGAGTTAGCATGTTAGCACTTCCTGTTTCCTCATCTTGAAGTCAGTGTTTTTGGTTAGATGTCAGAAATGAGGTCTGTAGTTAACACGAGCTGAGAGACTTCCACCTTCATCAGTAAATACGCCGCTTTTGTCACAAATTAACATTAAAAATCGATTTCACTCCTCGTTTTACACAGTTTGTTTTATTGCGAGGGATCTGACTCACAGACAAGCGTCACTTTAAGCCTTAATAAAATGTAAACAGGTGAGTTGGTTAAAAATGTACCCCTCGTACAGCTGTCATGAATGTTGAAAGCAGCTATAGAGACTAAACAGGCTGTAGACACGGACCCGCCCCTGGAGCCAGCCCCTAGTGGACATTAGAGGAACTGCAGTTTTTGGCACTTGAGCGTTGGCTTCGTGTTCCAGCCCTGGAACTGCTTGTAAACTTTCACACACACTCAGACCCCGCTGCCTCGCCATCAATTTGAGGGTTGGCTATCTCACGCAAGGACACTTGAGATCAAACCGCCGATCATTAGACCACTCTACCTCCAGAGCCGCAGCCGTCCCCACATTGAGATTTTCTTTTTGAGGGTTTGAGATATTTTTGGGGGCTTTTTTGCCTTTAATGGACAGGACAGTATGTTAAGTGTGAAGGGTGGAGAGAGAGGGGATGACATGCAGGAACCAGGAATCGAACCCACAGTCACTGTAGCAAGGACACAGCCTTTTGTACATGGGATACATTCAGATTTTCAACCAGCTTTGTGTCAAAACAATGTGGGTGGTTTGTGTAAATGAACTGTGGTAAACTTCCCCCCGTCCAAGCAGGCCTAAATTCACAAAATGCGCCATCCTGCAGCGTTTCACTGGCTGTTGCTTTAACTGTAGCCTGCACTTCTGCCCGCCACCCACGCCACGCATGCCACGCACGCCACGCACGCATGGACACAAAGAGTATAGACGCAGATCAAGAGACAGACGTGCCCGTCTCCCTCAAACTGAGACTAAACTCTGATCAAACTGAAAAACTAAGCAGCGCTGATCAAATGTAAACCCAGATTCTGTCACTGTGGCGCCTGTTTCTCTTCTTAAAGGTTTTCAGGAACAGATTTTAACTCACTGTTCAACTGTAATACAAAATCGTTTGTTACCAGCCGGCCGCCATTGTGTCAAACAGAGAGTGCGCATTACATCACCCACCAGTCGGAGTGTTTACTGGTCCCGTGCAGCACAGCGCATTCTACCAACTGAGCAAAAGCACCAGTTTCAAAAGTATTTGTGTTTTTCTTGTGCAGAGACCAGTTTTATAAAAGCACATCTTTCAGCAGAGACAAAACCAAACGCTTCCTGGAGGGATTTAAAAAGTCATCAAGAAGAAACATGAAAAACATCAGCGTGCTCCTTCATCACAGAGCTTTAATCGTCTAACTCTTCATATATTTACCTTCAGGTTCATGAGGTGAACACAGGTGACAGCGGGTCAGGTGACAGCAGGTCACACGGGGCCTGCTGGTTCAATCCTCCCTCCTGTCCTTCAGTAAACACTCAAACCCGCTGCTGCTGCTGCTGCTGCTGCTGCTGCTGTGTGGCTGAGCTGCGGCTCTGTCACATGATCTCAGGTGTATTCATGCTGTCAGACACAGAGTGACGTCTCACCTGGGCTCACCTGCTCAGCATCACCTCAGCTGGGATCAAAGTGACATCACTGACATGTCAGCTGGAAGTCATGTGGAGTCAGGTGATGGAGATGTTTTGCTGGTATGTTTGTGTGAACATGTGAATTCAACATGTTTCTGTTCCACTTCCTGTTTGTGCATCAGACACAGAAACAGAGTTGCGTTATGTTCGGTCTGAAACCGGTCGCTGACTCTGATCCAGGTCCAGATCCCACAGGCCTGTCTTTTCCCAGAAGTCTGCAGGGCTGAGAGGCTGCAGAGGGAACAGCCTTACATGGTCACTGTGTGTGTGTGTGTGTGTGTGTGTGTGTGTGTGTGTTCAAATATGCAAGAAACTAAGCATTAAAAAAAGATGTTATGAAAGAGAAAAGAGACTTTAAATGTGAACAAACATCCTGTTGGTGTGTCTGCTGTCAGTGTGATCCGTCTCACGTGCCGTCTGCTTTGCAACACTTCAGGTGTTTTCAGGTAACGGCGTGGAGACAGACTGCAGCTGCCTCTCAGGTATTTTACTGCTACCGTCTGAGTTCATGACATGAAGCGGAGGTTAACCACGGCTCAGAGGTGTCATTAAACTCCTGATCAATATAAACAAAGAGGCGGTGACATGAACTCACTGAATTCATCACATTTCCTCATCATGTTCTCATCCCAACTCGTGGACCTACGTATGTAAATATGACGTGCTGGGTACCCTCCTGCGTCAGTTTTGGACGTTCACAGATTTTCTTTTCTTTTTAGGTTTCCTTCCAACAAAAACATGTGGTTAGGTTTAATAAAACATGATGGTTTGGCTCTACATTCACACAGGACTTGAACACTGAGCTCCTGGCTGCACTCAGCAGTTTGTCTGGCCCCGCCCCCGCTCTATACATATTTTGTCACTCCTTACATTACAGTACTTGCAGAACGTATCATATCGCCGTAAAAGGTGACTCTCTGCATCGGTGTCTGAAGCCGACGAAGTTGTGATACTTGACGACTTCAGATTTTGCCTGCTGCCTCTCAAACTGCAGCTTTGTGAGAGCATTAGTTATATTATGAAAATTAAGTTGTACTTTTTTGCAGAGTTTGGTCAATTTGTGGTTTTGCCGGTTCAGTTCAGTATACAAGCTTAAACTGGTTAAACTGGTGAACTGTCTGACACTTCTGGCAAATTAAAAAGCAGCCTACATCATCAACCTGTGTTGACGGCGTCACCATGCTGAATCCAACTTGTATGACATTAGTAATAACCAATATGACATCATGATTAACAGAATATTATGTTTATTAATGTACTAACAGAGCCACTAGTGTCTGACCGACTGTGAGCCGAGCACGCTAACATGAAGCAGATCCCATTTCAGTAGAGGTGGGGGGGGGCACAGCGGTTCATGTTGGGTTTGTTTACTTGAATGTTCATGTGTTTGACACTATTCATCGATTCACTGAGTTTATTTCCTAGCACACCGCGGCGAGGGAGAATAACAAAAACCAAAAAATAAACGCAGGGGCTATCGAGTTACCGTGGAGATGACTGAACGCTTTGACCAAAGTATGAATAAAAAACATCCCACAAGTGTTTTGATTTCTGTTGAGCAACACTCTTCAGAGTTCTCGAGCACTCAACCATACATCAGCCTTTAGTGACAACAATTTGGATTTGAAGTCAAATGAAATGGCGTCCTAATGTTCTGTGTGCCATTATGAGCCGAGCTTTTGTCAGACATGTTTCTATTTATATCTGTCACTGGCTTTGAGAGTGCTGCAACAGGCGAGGAATGAAAGTTGAAATGAGGAACTTTTATTATACCGTCTGACAAAACATCGCTATGGAGCGGAAAGTTTCTGGTAAATAACCATCGATAATAACAAGCTGTTGGATATATTGTTCTAGTAGATATCACAATATAAAAGTTGTGTTTTCTGTTTTATAAAAAAGTAACATTACAAACTAAAGAAGATCGTAAGTACTCACCTATCTCTGAAGCG
Organism: Epinephelus lanceolatus; assembly: GCF_041903045.1. Lineage (NCBI taxonomy): Eukaryota > Metazoa > Chordata > Actinopteri > Perciformes > Serranidae > Epinephelus > Epinephelus lanceolatus. Next base: position 1,285,992 of record NC_135739.1, read on the forward strand.
GTTATGTCTCCAGTCTGATCTCGAACAAACAGCTGAAAGCTGCGTGGGTTGTTTACATGACGTAACAGATTTAATGGCTTTAACGTGGACGGAACGCTCCGATGTTACGTGATGCTACGCGATAGTCAGATGATAGTCAGGTTACTGTTGGGACGCGGCGTCGTCATATTCCACTCAGGAGAATCATGTGTGTCACCTGGTAAAATTAGGTGTACTGGTGCAGTCTGGTGTTGGGCTTAATATCAAAAATCTTCACACCATCCCAATCTGGGGAGCAGGAACATGTTCATTTTCTGGTAACTTGACTTTTTGGATATTTAATATTTGTTGTGTATTAAAGTGCATTGTGTCTGATTCTCTCTCCTCCCTCGATGATGTCTGTCCACTCAGTTAACTCTCTGCCTTCACAACAAAACAACGGAGCTGAACTGAGTTAAATCAAGACATTAAAAACAGCACCAACAGAGTCCCTGTTATTCTGAATAATCACCTGGAGACATTTTTCATTGGAACAATTTTTCTACAGTCGTCTCTATAAAAGTGTTGAATGTAAACACATTCTGGTTTCAGTGCACACAAACATGACATTTAGTCAGATTTTCTCATGTGACCAGGCTGGAAAATTAAATAATATAAAATGTGTGTAACGGAGAGAACAATAACACAATGTGTACAGGATGTCTGACAGCATTTATTCAGTCCTCATGATAAAGACTAAAATGAAAAGTGATAAGGTGATTAAATAATGCTGCGGCTCTTTGTCTGCTTCAGGACTTTGACTTTTGCCCCAGTTTGGCCTCTGGTTTGTCGCTTGTGCTGCAGAGACCAGATGATAAGGACACGCAGGAGGAGAGGAAGTGTTCACTGTTTCCAGGACAAAAGACTATTGTGTCGTCTGAGTCGACCTGAGAAAGGCTGTGGCGAGCGGCGCTCAGTGTTCACATCAGGACAACAATATATGAGACAGAGAGGAGAATAGAGGAGGATAGATGGTGAGGAGGGATCAGAGCCGGAGTCAAGGACACATTGGTCTCTCTGTTGTCCTGAAGGAGGTCGGGGAGCTCTCAGTTCTCACCAGGACAAAGACAGGAAGACGTTAAGACTGGACACGATGCTGGGAGAGTGTTGTCTCTCACCAACGTCCATGAACATCTGGATGTTAAAGTCCTGCTCTGTGATAAAGACACAATCCAATTTCTTCTGAGTGCAGACAACCCTTCAACGTTAGCGGCCTGCTAATGCCACCCTGCACTGATATAAGAGGAGCGCTAACAGGTGCAGCAACTTCACTAATGGACTTAACTTTAATTTCAGTCATCATATGACGTAGAAATATGTCAAAATGTGTGACTGTCAGGTTAACACGTTCTCATCCCAACTCGATGTAGGGAACTGATCACCTTCGATAAATAAAGTGAGCTCAACTTTACAGTGCAGATAATATGCAAACCCTACAAAAAGAGTTTTACAAGAAAAAGTCGAAACGTTACGAGAATAACGTCAAAGTTGTTACGAATAAAAGTCACATTACTATGAGAATTAAAATTATTGTTTGAGGAAAATGATGTAGGATAGAAGTTATTGTTTTCTGGGAAAAGCTTTAATATAATATAGCACATAATATAATATGTACAAGAAATAGAGTGTGCCAGTAAACCCAAAACTCCGTTAGCGCTTTTAGCACTTCCGGTTCTCTCGTCTAAAAGTCAATATGTTTTTTGAATGGGATTTTGGTAAAATGCCTCAAATAAGGTCTGTGGTTAACAAAATACCCTACTTGTGAATTTTGAAGCTTTTACGTGTCGTAAAAAAGGCAGTTGCTAACAAGTTGCTCAATACGACTACAAACCCTGTCGGGGACATTAAACGTCATCACCCCCGAACAGGCGAGAGTGCTGGCAGTCCGCCATTACAGCTTCTTATTTAGCTTAAACAGTCCGATTTCCCCATTATACAATCTTTTTAAAATAAAGCGGCCGAAATCAGTTGAAAGCTTAGTGGCGGTGACGTCAAGAGTCATGCGACCGTGGAGTAGTCATGTGGTCCGTTAAAGCCTAACATTAGCTTTTTACTTCTGGCGATCGCATTTAAGCTTCAAATGTGGTATGAAAGGTGTTCATATGTGAAGATTATCTCGCTGAACAAAATCTGTAAGTATCATAAACTCGTGTTAGCCACAGAGCTTATTTTCTGACATAATCCAAAACACAATGCAAAAATCACATTCACTTTCTCTTCCGGGAACCAGCGCGATGCTAAACTTCTGGGTTTTGACGTCAGCCCTGGCACACTCTATACTTGTAGTTTTACAAAAAAAAAAAGTGGTAACATGAAGAGCATAAGTCGTTTTCGCAGGAAAAAGTAACAACATCAAGATAACGCAAAGAGCCTACATGGGAGTCAAGTAATATTTTACAAAAACACATTATGAACATTATGAGGTAAAATTCCATTAAAACATCAGAATTGTAGTTTTACAAGAAAAGGTAAGATTATGAGAGGATGGACAAAGTTTATCTGTTCAGTTTTAAAAAAAAAGTCAAAACGTTATGAGAGTAAAGTAGGCTAATAGTTTAGCGAGTTTAGTTTTTAGTTTTACGAGAGCTGTAATATATCAGAAAATATCCATTTTATTTATGAATCTCTTCATATTTATTGTGTTGTGTGTTTGTGCATCATCTTTCAGTATTTAACATGTTACTGTTTGATAATCGCTCAGCAAACACTATGCATTACTTTGCAAGTAATTAGGCTAAAAAACAAAAACCTGGGACATGATTTTTTTTTTCTCCAAGTGGAACAAAGTTGAGTTAATTCTCATGTTGACAACAGATGGTGGACGGAGTGAAAGGCTGAGGAAGGATAAACTCAACATGTTTGATGAGAAATCTTTATCTTGAAGTGGAGAAACAGTTTCCTCCACCACGCTGTGGTCGCTCTGGTATTAAACTGACAGATGTGAAAGATGAACAGTTTCCAAACTCTCTCTGACCACTTGCAGCTCTGCAATCTGCCGTCAACACGCAGATCCAGGCTACCTCATTAAAAACACATGATTGGCTACTAATTGGGCGTCCTCAGCCTCCCATCCCCCCACATCCCAATCACCCCCCATCACGTCAGGCTCTGCTGGGCCTCGCTGGACCAGCTGCTGCCTGTCTGAGACTCCCAGAGCCTGCAGACAGACGCAGTTTCAACAGCAGCTCAGTCTCCCAGGAGAACAATAACACTTATACCATAATTACTATTTATTATAATTATCATCACAGTATTTAACCTCAAACAAATTCAGAGTTCCAGGTCAGTGCTCCTATAAAATGTTCACACTCTTTACAAATGTATAGAGAATTAAGTTTTAAAAGAATTCAGTAAAAGTCCATTTTGAATGATGTCCATAGTGAGCTAAATGTGTCTGCATCAGTGCTGCATGAGGTTCAATAAAGATGAAGAAACACACTGTAAATGTTTGTTCCCCTGAACATGGAGAGTGATATGGATCAAATTAATGCTGCTACATTACACATACTGTTAACATCAAAATCCTTAATGGTGTGGTAAGATATAATAGAATGTAATGGAATATACTTTCTTTTTAACATTTAAAACAACAACTGTCTGTCAGTCTTTCACTTTCCTGCAATGAGCTCCTCATTATTTTCTTTATCAGATACTGTGCTCACTTGAGAGAGTGTGGAGTTCTGCAGGATCACAGCGTGTTCAGACTGAAGCATCATGATGTGATTAATGATGTGCTTTTATTTAGCCCGAACTCAGAGAGTGTTTACCTGCTCAGGACAGTGAGTGCCTTCACTCGATACATGATGTGACACGTCCTCTGCAGGAGATAATCACTGAATATCAAACAAAACAAAGTGTTCCCTCTGTGAAATATTTAACACAGATACAGACTGGGGAGGAATGAAAATTCACAGTAAATACATAACGTGACATACTCATTAAAGGGATAGTGCACCCAAAAATGAAAACTCAGCCATTATCTACTCACCCATATGCTGATGGAGGCTCTGGTGAAGTTTTAGAGTCCTCACATCCCTTGCGGAGATCGGCGGGGGGAGCGGATAGCACACCTAATGGCAGACGGCGCCCCAGACTAACGTCCAAGAACACAAAATTGAATCCACAAAATATCTCCGTACTGCTCGTCCGTAGTGATCCAAGTGTGCTGAAGCCCCGACATAAAAAGTTGTTTGGAAAAACGTCATATGAACTCTGTTTTTAGCCTCACTGTAACCTGTAGCTCTGACTGCTTCTCTGTGCTCCGTGTTCACGTGTGCGCGCTCAGGGTGATCGGTGATGCACGGTCTCTGAAGAGCAGCAGTCTCGTCAGTACTGATGTCCAAATTCTCAAGTGCAGGCATCGCCAATTCCCAGTCTGAGCAGCAAAGACTTTCCTCATCTGTTGGCATTGCTTTGCATTTGAAACAACTACACCACCAGGTTTCCAGTGCTCGACTCCGGTATTCTGCGGCTGGCTGAGGGTTAGGCTCATGAGCTGCGGCGGCTGCTTCGTCCAGTAGCCTGAGTTCCGTCCGTATACTCGGGCTCAAACAAATACGGCTCAACAAAGAAATGCTGTTCCTCCTCAATTTCAAAGTCTTCAGACATGTTGGGCTGTCCTTTGCTAAAAGACCGTAGTGCAAATTATCTTTTAGCTCTGTGGTTACTGCTGTCTCCCCTGCGGTGCACGTGTCACATGATGTAAACACGGGTGAGCAAAGCTCATGCTTTCGCTGGTCTCAGGCGCGCATACGTGAACGTGGAGCACAGAGAGGCAGTCAGAGCTACAGGCTACAGTGAGGCTAAAAACAGAGTTCATATGACGTTTTTCCAAACAACTTTTTATGTCGGGGCTTCAGCACACTTGGATCACTACGGACGAGCAGTATGGAGATATTTTGTGGATTCAATTTTGTGTTCTTGGATGTTAGTCTGGGGCGCCGTCTGCCATTAGGTGTGCTATCCGCTCCGCCCGCCGATCTCCGCAAGTGATGTGAGGACTCTAAAACTTCACCTGAGCCTCCCTCGGCATATGGGTGAGTAGATAATGGCTGAATTTGCATTTTTGGGTGCACTATCCCTTTAATGAGTATGTCACGTGATGTATTTACTGTGAATTTTCATTCCTCCCCAGTCTGTATCTGTGTTACATATTTCACAGAAGGAACACTTTGTTTTGTTTGATATTCAATGATTATCTTCTGCAGAGGACGTGAACTTCACCTGAGCCTCCGTCGGCATATGGGTGAGCAGATAATGGCTGAATTTTCATTTTTGGGTGCACTATCCCTTTAACTTAGGTTAGTTAGGTACATTTAGTTAGTTTAACCCAACCTATGTTCTTTTTTTCTAAATCACTTTTGTTGCCTAAACTTAAAATAGTTTCAGTGGCCAAACCTACATTTCCTGTGAACACTAAACTTTATTTTAAAAGACACTGTCGCATCCAGAACTGACTCCAAAGGGTTACATAGAGCGTCACAGTTTGAGGCGCAGTTGCACTGACAACGCTGCTGTATTTGATGAGTTTGGAATGAGGGAGGATTTGTTGTATCTTTCATAGTGTAAACACTAATGTGTCCTGCTTATAGATGTATTAAGACACCTGGATGCAGCATTGGTGGCAGGGTCCTGTTCATCCATATTAAAGGATATTAATACCCAGTCTTATCTGGATTATCGGCACTGCCACTGATGTATAGACGTCTCTTTCACAATGTGAGTCAATGGGAAAAAGTCTTTCTGGGCCCTGTGGCTTCACGTGATGGACCCGGGAGTTGTAATTCCACTGTTTGACCTCAAAGCCCGGCGCACTTCCTGGCAGCCTGGTCCTGCTGCGTCCCCAACAAGGATGTGACAGGAAAAAAGGTCACCAATGTAGGACGTGGTGGTGGTTTTGTTGACAGCATGCCAACTTTGTCCTGCCAGTCTTAACAGCTGGAATAACCCCTATATGTCGGTCTGTTTCGGGTCTGGAAACATTTTTGGTTTCTTAGCTAGCCCATGGTTAACAAGTCTGGTGCTTATCTTGGGACAGACTGATGTGATAACTACGCACGGGCCCGTTGGTCTTTAGTGGAAGTGACGTAGGAAGTAACGAAATCTGAACACAAGTGTCAGGCTAACATTACTAGCTAACGTTTACTCACTTTAGTTGCTGGCGTCGACTTATGAGGTCAACCATTTCCAGAGGTTTGGTGAAACGCTGTCAGGCTAATGTTACTAGCTAACATTAACTAAATTTAGCAACCTCTTTTCTAACTACTAGGTCAAATGTTCCCAGAGGTCTGGTAAGGCACTGTCAGGCTAACGTTACTAGCTAACATTAGCTAACTCTACTGTTACTAGGTCAACTGTTCCCAGAGGTCTGTCTGGTGAAACATTGATAGAATCTCTTTTCCCAATGTGATCTATTAAACCGCCATAAACAGCACAGTCACAGGCATTTGTTCAGTGTTGGCAGTCTTTGCCTCCAGTTAACTTCCCTCCATCTTGACTGTGCACTGATGTATGATGTCACGTGTAAAGAAGCTCTTTAAACACTGTAGGCAGGAAGCTGGAACCAGGTCATGAAAGAACTTGCTCCACACAACAGAAAGCGGCACATCGTCAATGTACTGCCACGTCTCCACCAAATATTTGGATGTGGTCTTGGTGGTGTAGTGACTTCTCACAGGGCTAGCTGGCTAACTGCTGTAGCTGGAGAGCTAACCGCTAACACTAGCCAGGTAAGAAAATGCCAGTGTTTGACAGTCAAAATGTCTCTGAGCTTCTCTCTGTTGTCTTTGTATTGGATCATTTACTCCCCCTGACATCATGTTCTGAAGTTACTGGAGAGGGACTGGATGGATTCTTGTGAAATCATGTGATTTTAGTGAGATGTCACAGTTGTAAAAGCTGGTGTGTGCAGAGCTGCAGCTAAAAGCATTCAGATGACTTTTAGATGGTTAATCAATGTAACCAGCAAAACTCTGCCTCCAGCTTCCACTCAGAGATTTCTATCTCCTGTAATATAATGTAATGTGTTTCCCAGTGTCTCTGCAGGCAGAGGTTGAATCAGGTCATCTCATCATCTCTTTATTCCTGAGTTCTCCTCAGGACACCACAGGACAAAAGTGTCTTTCTTCTGTCCCCTCCTTCACTTCTTGTCCTCAGCAGGTTCACAGTTAACATGAGTCCAGCAGCTGCTCAGCTCACATGATATCCGTCCTGAACAGAGTGCAGCAGGGATGATGTTTATTTGTAGGCAAACACGGAGGTTAGCACCGCCCCGGGTTCTTCATCAAAAAGCCTGTGGGCGTGCACATCTAAATATGATGCGCTGGGTATCCTCCTCTGTTGGACGATCAGGGATGGCGTCTCAATTTCTCCTTGTTACATGCACACAGTCTTTTTAAAGTAAACTTACAACATGTTGTTTTTAGGTTTATATCCTTAAGTTTAGGCAGCAAATTCACAGCAGGTTCCTCTCTATCTCTCACCCTCCCTATCTGGTAGAGATGCTCAGGTCAGAGGTTTTTTTAAACTCGCATCAACTGGTCTGTTATAAGAGCAGAACTGCTCCACCTGGTCCACAAGCCTGTTAATCAGTGACCCAAAACCATAAAGTTGCAAACAAGAGCTAAAAGTTTCTGCTAATGCCCATCGCTAATCACAACCTACGTGCTGTTGGGTATTTTGTATGCAGAGACAAGTGTCAGCGGTGTGAACTCGACTCAAACCAGCTGATGGTGTCACCTGACACTCAGCTGGTCAAATGGCCAGCGGCTGGTTTTAAAGCACGTCACCTGTTTCAACAGCCAATCAGCTTGTAGTGAAGTCGTGGTCAAGTCAAAATGGCCGCAGACGGCGTGCTGGCTTGCTGCAGCAGGTGCTCCGTCCCCACAGAGCCCTCTGTTTCGTCCTCACGGTGTGCCGGTGTCAGACGGTGGGTCGCTGCTGCTGCTGGCTGTATGTGCTTATGCCCCGCCCACACACACATTCTCAGTCAGTACGTTTACATGGACAGTTTAATTCCACTTTTAATCGGAATGAAAAGCCATTCCGATTAAAAGTGGTCATTCCGATTGAAAATTAAATCCGATTAAAGGGGGTGGTTTATTCCGTTTGTCATTCTGAATGAAAAAAAACTGTGTGCATGTATACACTCATTCCTCTTTAAGTTCATTCCGGTCTTTCTGCACATGCTCATTTCCTTGCCCTTCTGGCGCGATGACGTATATAGCATGCATAGCAACGGGCTGAGATAGAGCAATCGGACTCGTTGCACTCACCGGTTTCCATTCTCCACAGCACGGTCTTCTATCTCCCTTCTTCAACCTTCTACCTCCCTTCTTCGACCTTCTACCTCCCTTCTCCTCCTCAACAGACGAAGCATTAGCAGAACAAGGTTGTTGTCGTACTGCTGCTTCAAGAATATAAGCAAAACAAGCCCAAAAAAGGCACTAAGAACAGCGTCGTCAAGCATCTTGTTATCTGGAGCAAGGACTACAGTGTTTTCTTCCGGTAAACGTAAACATGTAACATCCGCCCCGCCCCCTATCCAATCAGAAACCTTCCCTGCCCCAAACCTTCCGCAGACCTGAATAAAGGCGATTAAACTGATCTCCGTGTAAACCCTCATTCAGAATGAATATTTCCCATGTAAACTACCTGGAAAAGCTTTAATTCAGAATGATTTCATTCTGAATGAGAAGCCATCATGTAACCGTAGCCACTGACTGATGAATTGGCGCTGGTTATTTATATTATTGTGGCGTATTGATTATGAATACAGTCCATCTGAGGCTGGTTTTGTTTCATCACTGTAGCCAGTATCTCACTATCACTATGTGGTCACTTCCTGTGAACCGCCAGCTCTTTACAACGTAACAGAACGGAGCGTTGACAGAAGGTGATTGTTTCATCTCGTCTTGTCGTGAATCTTTGGTCAGAGCTGGACTAACGAGAGACGAACAGATGGAGAGGGTAGAAGATGATTGCACTCAGATTGCTGCAGTTTTGACCCACCTGCCCAAAACCTACGATATAGTTTTTTATGTTATTTATCAGTCAGTCTTTTTCTCTCCAAAACAGTCAAAACAGTTTTCATTATAAATCAAACATTCAGACTGAATATCTGATTAATAATGAAAACTGTCGGAGCTTCAGTTGAAGTTAAAGAATGAAATAAGTAGTGTTCAGTTTGTAGACTGGAACGATCAGAGGAAGTGAAGGAGGGGACAGAAGAAAGACACTTTTGTCCTGTGGTGTCCTGAGGAGAACTCAGGAATAAAGAGATGATGAGATGACCTGATTCAACCTCTGCCTGCAGAGACACTGGGAAACACATTACATTATATTACAGGAGATAGAAATCTCTGAGTGGAAGCTGGAGGCAGAGTTTTGCTGGTTACATTGATTAACCATCTAAAAGTCATCTGAATGCTTTTAGCTGCAGCTCTGCACACACCAGCTTTTACAACTGTGACATCTCACTATAAAATCACATGATTTCACAAGAATCTACGCTCAGTTTTCTTCTTTAGTTCAACTTTGGTTAACTTGTTGTATTATTATCATTATTATTATTATTATTATTATTATTATGATCATTTAGCCTCTCTGACTGATAAAGTCAGAACTTAATCTATTAATAGAATAAACTGTCAGAGCGAAACTAATGAAATCTAAATCTATAAAACAGAACTTTGTCAATTCAACACTGAAGCAAACCAGCTGACAGGTCAGGGGAGAGCTGGGTGTTTCTATCATATTCTCATAGAACGGTTTGTATGATATCCTACAGATTTGTGCCTCACGCATGACATTACGTCCTTAATGTAGAGTTGTATAATTAATGTAAAGTTACAGAGGTTAGGTTTAGGAAAAGAAACATGGTGAGGACGTACCTTAAGGTGTGGACACACCAAACCAACATCAAAGAACTAGCGGCGACGAAAGCCAACTGTTGCGTCGTCTACGTCGCCTCACGTCGCCCTGTGTCAGTTGCATTTGAACACACCACACGGACTACATCCGACGGCCAAGTAGCACGTACGTTCTGCGCCTGCGTGAGAGAGAGCGGAGTGAGAGAGTGGTACATCCTGTCAGCCGAGGGGTTTCCTATCTGTGCAGCCGAGCACCGCAGCACCTCCACGGACTATTACATCCAGACGGTCCCGGTGTTTCCTCCTCAGGCTCCACTTCACTCAGCTGCCCGATAAACCCGCTGCTTCTTCCCACTTTAACCTGAATAACAAACCAGGGCTCGGTGCTCCGGTTGGATCCAAACGGAGAGCCGGGGCTAGCTCAGAGACTAGCGGAGGCTAACTGGCTGTGCTTCCCTCCGGTCATGCTGCGGCTAATGCTACGCTAGCCGCTCCCAGCTAGCTCCGGTTTGTTATTCAGGTTAAAGTGTGAAGAAGCAGCGGGTCTGTGGGGCAGCTGAGTGAAGTGGAGCCTGACGCCGAAGTGCCGACGGTGCGGGACACACCGCAAAAACTAGGCCGGCAGACGCTCACCGACGGCCCAACTTTGGTCGACGGCAGACCGTTGACTTGGTGTGTCAGGGCCTTTAAAATGACTCGCACAGATCCGAACATGCGACTCCAGGGGAAAGTCCCAGGCCGTTGTTCTGTGATCCGTCCACCCCAACCTGCCTCCGTATGAACGCTCAGGACTACTGCTGTCAGCGCATTGGTCACATGATCGCAGCCTTTCAAAATACGTGGGATATGTACGAATTTAGGTGCACTGCTTTTCTTATGAAAACATACCAAAAATTAGTGTTAACAGCCTGGTGTTTCCCATCATGCACTGCAGTTTTACAGTCGGTGGGAGCAGCATGACTTGATCTCATTAGCTTATTGTTGTTAATGTTTGCAGGATGTCAGAGCTAAACTTCTTCAAGTATTTTTATCCATGACGTTTTCATTTGATCTGAAGTATTTGAATGCTTTATGAAACACAGTGAGCTAGAACATTAGACTGTAATCTGCACTACATTTCCCATGAGGCCACAAGGGAACAGAGTAAAAGTCTTTGCAGCTTGTTGCATCAGTGCAGGAATGTTTCCAACTCCTCCTCCCCTCTCTGTCTCCTCCTGTCTCCTCCCTCCTCTTCTTGGTATTTCCAGCCGTTATGAGGAAACCCTTTCCCCCTCCATCTCCCCCTCCATCTCCCCCTCCATCTCCCCCGTCTTCCCGCCTCTCTCTCCGCTGTCTTCTCTTTCTACCTTGTAAACAAACTCCGACTGTAACTGAACGCAGACCTCAGCCCTGCAGCTCCCTCGTCCTTCCTGCACAAGAACTCTAACAGCAGGCTGAAAACTGAGAGTGAAAGCCTGGATGTGAAGTTTCTGCAGAACAGAAACAGCAGCATATCAACATGTTTCCACTGCAGCAGCACTGCTCTCTGTTTCATCTGTATTTCCTCGGGTCCATGTCATTGGTTCGACAGCCCATTGGTTCGACATCCCATTAGTCCGACTGTCCGTGGTGCTGAACGTCTCGTCTTGAGGTGGAGCAGGCTCACGGCTTATGTGTTTGTCACTTTCTTTTTCATTTTAACCCACACCATGATCTTTTCCTGACCCTAACCAAGTGGTTTTTGTGCCTAAACCTAACCAGACCTTAACCACAGGGCGTCATGATGATTTCGGAACGGACTTCGGAACAATGAGTTTAATCTGGTCGGAACAATGGGATGTCGAGCCAATGGGCAGTTCCCATTTCCTCTGCATCCTCATGACCTCTGGCATCAGGTCAACATGTGTCACACAGCCTGGGACACTTTTAGATTTGCAGCTCCTGTTTCTGCAGCACTGATGAAATGACCTGCAGGTCAGCGACTAAATGTCTCAGTGTGAAGGGAAGACATGTTGGCTGCATACTGTTGGCCCGTGTCCAAACACCTACTGCTTATTTCCGAGCATCAACAGTCCATGAGAAGGACATTTACAACATTCACTCCATGTTTAGACATCTCAGCTACTGGTTACTGTCCAGGACACGCACTGGACCACACAAGCCCTTTTTTGTTACATCCATTCATTGTTAACAACAAATATTGTTGGTATTTATGATGAAATAAGCATTTGCTGATTCTTGAAAGAGATGTGGTGTTTCAGCTGCACAAAGACAGTAAAAATAGAACTAGAGCCTCGATTCCACCAAGCAGTTCAGTTCGTTACACATTAACCAACCGGGTCTCACTCTGGAGTTGTTGAAAACTGGCACTTGGTCAGTGACTTCTGACAAAAACAGCCATCCTCTCACATCAGCATGGTGCGTGGCTGGTTGCTGTAATTGTTTAACGGCACCTGGCAGTGTCAGGGGAAACATGGCAGTACAGCAACCAAAGTTAGGGCAGTGGAAGTCCAAGTAGGGTGGGCAGGAGGTGTGGTGGACAGGTCCAACAGCCTCTGACTTTAATTAATAAAGCAAAATAAGATGAAATGTTATGTCTTGTGATTACACGATGTGATAAACAGGCCGGTGTTTCCTTCCTGTAAGATTGTTGTAAAGCCAAACCCTGTTCTTTCTTCCCAAATGTAACCATGTGTGTGTTGGTGAAAGAAAAAAAGTCAATTCTTGGTGTTGTACCGACGTAGTGCTTTTATTTTGAAAGAGACTGTATGCAAACTGTACATTTCCTGTGAAAACAGAAGTGTATTTTGAAAACAGACAATGCATGTAACAGGCTGAAGTTGACACGGCGTCCCAGAACGTCAACAACCAACACACCCAGGGTACCTTGGACGTCATATGTGGACGTGGAAAGTCCATGACCAAACGTGGACATGTGACGAGGTCACAGTGAGGATGATGATGGTTTCTGGAAATAATTACATAATTGGGTTTCACAACAAATCAATACAGACAAAATACAGTATGACACCACACAGAATATTATATGAACCTATCTAAAAACCTAAAACAAACCTATTTATGGACCCACGATCTTCTATTCTCGAGCTGTCTCTTTATAAGAACTCAACAGAAAATAAAATAATATGACGTTTTGCCGACTTAATGAAGAAATGTTTTAATAAACTGCAAAACATGAACTAACAGAATATTTTATTTGAAGACAGAAAACATCTTCATGTCCTGTTCAGGCTGCTCTCACAGAGTTTTCCGCATGTTTTCTCACAAGAAGCAGTGCATCCAAATTCGTACATATCCCACATATTTTGAGGGGCTGAGATCACCTGACCAATGAGCTGACGGCAGCAAACAAGGACGCAGTCCTGAGCATTTGTAAGGAGGCAGGTTGGGGTGGATGGGTCATGAAAAACTGGACTTCCGCTCGGGACTTTCCCCTGGAGACACATGTACGGATCTGTGTAAACTCTGAGTCATTTCACGGTACGTCCTCACCGTGTTTCTTTTCCTGAACCTAACCTCAGTAACTTCAGACTACATCGTCCTGGTTACGCAGCTCTGAGCTCTGGGTTCAGATGAAATCCTCTATTGATCCTCAGACGGGAAACTCAGCTGTTGCAGCAGCACAAAGACAAACAGGAGTTCAGATCAATAGAGACAGCAGGTCCACTTCAGGACAATGGGGACATTTTGGTCATTATTAGTCATGCTGGAGGGTTACAGTAAGTTTGTAGTCAGACAGGAGGGGACGTCTGGTGGTCCCTGGTGGTCTTCCTGCAGGACTCACTGGCTGCTCTCAGATCAGTTCAGAGTGCTGCATTCCTGTGTGATGACATGTGAGAGTTTTCCAGGACAAACAGTCCTCAGGTTAGTGTTTCACTGGAACACACACACACAGGCAGGAAGGGCACAGAGCGAGGGACGATCATGTGTGTGTCAGTTTGAACTGAGTCCAGGTCATGTCCTGTCCCCGTCCTTGTCCCTCCCCGTCCGGTCTGTGGAGTTATTGTGTTGTTGTATCTGGGTGTGTGTGTGATTTTTTTTCAGTTGTACTTTTGTTGTCGTCAAACACAGATTTTGTTTGAACCGACTCCAGGTGACGTCCTGTTCCTACCTGCATGGTTA